>NW_006408967.1:502319-522143 GCF_000296735.1 Chrysochloris asiatica
AATGAGCAATACATCTTGATTGCATGTTTGATCGATTTCAGATTGAAGAAGTTGGTAGAATTCTTCTATTTCATCTTCACTTGCTTTAGTGGTTGGTGCATAAATTTGAATAATAGAGGTATTAACTGGGCTTCCCTGTAGGTGCATGGATATTATCCTATCACTTATAGTATTGTACCTCATGACTGATCTGGCTATGTTCTTTTTGATGATGAATGCAACACCATTCCTTTTCAAATTGTCATTCCCTGCATAGTAAGCCATGTGGTTGTCAGATTCATAATGGCCAATACCAGTCCATTTCAGCTCATTAATGCCTAAGATATCGATGTATGTGTTCCATTTCATTTTTGACAACTTCCAATTTTCCCAGATTCATACTTCGTACATAACATGTTCCGAATTTCAATGGATGTTTACAGCTGTTTCTCTTCATTTTGAGTTGTGGCCCATCAGCAAATGAAGGTTCTGGGTGCTTTTCTCCCCCAAGCTTAACTCTATTCATGTCATCGTGGTCAACTCTACTTTGAGCAGGCATTTTTTTCTTCAGTCGCAATCTGAGTGCCTTCGCACCTTCTGGTCCTGTATCTGACAGTGTTTCTCTGCTATTCATAGAGTTTTCAGTGACTAGCGATTCGGAAGTAGTTTGTCACTCTTTCTTTCTAGTCTGTCTTTGTCTGGAAGCTCTCTCAATCCATCACAGCACAACAGACAGACGAGTGGTGGCCGTTTGGTTTTATGTTGATACTGTCACTTTAAATTTCGATGTCAATCCTCATACAATCCTGATATAATCAATATATAATCAAGATGTACTCTCTTGATACTGTCAGTCCTGATACAGTCAAGATGTTCTCTCCTAAGATGGTGGCTCCTGGAACAGCTGAGTGTCTTGATCCTGAAAACAATGGATTTCTGGATTCCCTTTATATTCCTCAACTGTAAACCCTCCGATCCTCCAAACATACTTTTATATTTGTTTCAGTGTTCCAACACTGTCTCGTGAGCCCTCTTGGCCCAGTATTCCGTGTTGTTGTTGACTGAGCTCCTCACTACACGTCTACCGGATCCGCCATCTTGAAGGAGCAAGGCCTGGTAGTGTAGTGGTTAGAGTTCACTGCTTCGAAGATCTCGCTGATTGACCATACCATGGAGATAATACCTTACTAGTATATTTGTCCCATCTACATAGTCCTGGTATGGTGCTGCAGAACAATGCACTGGACTGCAAGCTTGGCCTGAACACAAGGTCAGCAGTTCAAACCTGCCAGCTGCCCCTCAGAAACCCTATAAAGCAGTGCTATGATACGGAACCAATGCAACAGCTTAACAGCAACAACAATATACCTATCTGGTGTGGTGCTGTGGAATAAAGCACTGGATTACAAGGTAGATTTGTACTACAAGCTCTGTGGTTTAAACTCACCAGTCACTCCTTAAAAACCCTATACAAGTTTGTTTTGAGTCAAAATCAATTCGACAGCACTTAACAACAACAAAATTGGGCCACGAGGTGAGTTCCTTCCCATATCTCAAGGTGGTCAATTACCATAGTCTCAGTTTCCTCCAGTCTCTTTCTGACCAGTAAGCCAGGTTTTTTAAAATGCAATTTTTTGTTTCAATTTTTCTCCCACTATATATGAGACCTTCTAATGCACTCTGTTTCTGAGAAGTTGATGGTAATATCTGGGCACCATCTAGTTCTGGTCTTACATTCATGGATGCTGATGCTCATATGCTCCAATAGTCCACTGGACTAATTGCTTCAGTGCATGTTCAATTCTCAACATTCTTCTTTCTTTTGCACAGGAGAGACTAATTGTTGTTGTTAAGTGCTATCCAATTGGGTCTGATTCCAAGGAGCAGGTGGTGACATTGGAGTGCCAACCTTCTGGTCCAAACCTACCTTGCAGTCCAGCAAATTAAGTTGTAACACCACACTAGGACTCCAGAGACACAAATTGTTGCATCTTAAATGGCCTCTTATGAGTTTTACAGTAAGCAGTTCAAAACTACCAGTAACTCTGAGGAAGAAAGATGAGACTTTCTGCTCCCATAAAGACTTACAGGCTCGGAAACCCTTTAGAGGGTTGCTATATGAGTCAGAACTGACTCCACGGCACATAACTACCACCATGAGCTTTGACTATCCCCAACTGTACTCACCAAAGTAGAAATTGAAAACATTCTCTTTGGGTACTATGTTATGCCATTGACCATGGTTTCCCGGTTTCCCCTGAGACTGTGCTCCTGAAGCCCCAGGCCCAGCAACGCATTGCCTTAAGAAGTTTGATGTATCGAAGAAGTTTTCATCATTTTGCCCCCTGTATGCTCCACTGGAGAAAGATGAGGATTTCTGCTCCTGTAAAGATTTACAGGCACGATAACTCTGTGCAGGGTCACTATGAGTCAGAACCGTCACCGACTCCACGGTACAGAACAACAATAGCAACATGCTCTACCACATTCATTATTGTGTTTTCAATTGCCTCATATTCATCTA
The DNA here is from genome assembly GCF_000296735.1 of Chrysochloris asiatica. Taxonomy (NCBI): domain Eukaryota; kingdom Metazoa; phylum Chordata; class Mammalia; order Afrosoricida; family Chrysochloridae; genus Chrysochloris; species Chrysochloris asiatica. Next base: position 504,823 of record NW_006408967.1, read on the forward strand.
AGAGTTGGACAGTGAATAGAGTAGACTGATGCCTTTGAATTTGTTATTGGAGAAAAATATTGAAAGTACCAGAGACTTCCATGTTGTTGTTGTTTTAGGTTCCATTGAGTCAGTAACCAAATCATAGTGACCTTATGCACAGCAGAATGAAACACTGCCCGATCCAGGGCCAACCTCACTACAGTTGCCACACTTGAGTCTATTGATACTGCCACTTGGCCAATCCATCTCGTTGGGGAGTCTTCCTCTTTTTCTCTTACCCTCCAACTTACCAGACATGATATCTTTCTCCAGTGACTCATCCTTCCTGACAATATGTCCAAAGCATGAGAGATGAAGTTTTGGCCTCCTGGCCTCCAAAGAGCACTCTGGCTGCACTTCATCCAAGACAGATCTGTTAGTGCTTTTGGCAGCCCATGGCACTTTCAATATTCTCCTCCAATACCATAACTCAAAAGCATCAACTCTTCTACCGTCTTCCTTATTCACTGTCCAGCTTTTGCATGCACATAAGGTTGTTGAAAATACCGTGGCTTGGGTCAGGCACACCTTACTCCACAAGCTCACATCTTTGCTCTTCAGCGCTTTAAAAACAAATTGTGTAGCAGATTTGCCTAATGCAATACATTGTTTGATTTCTTGACTACTGCTTTCATGAGAGTTAATAGTTGATCCAAGAAGAATTAATTCCTTGACAACCTCATAAGATGGAATACACCAGAATCAAATTGACGACATCCATCAGAAAAGGCAGTGAAAAGCGGAATATCATTAACCAAAACAAGGCCAGAAACAGACTCTACAACTGACCATCAATTAATTGTTCTTACACAAGTTCAGGCAGAAAATGAAGAAAATTAAAACAAGTTCATGAGAGCCAAAATATAACCTTGAGGATACTCCACCTGAATTTACAGATCATCTCATAAATAGATTTGAAGCTTTAAACACTAAGGACCAAAGACCAGTAGAGTTGTGGGATGACGTTAAAAGCATCATACAGTGTTGCAGACTGTGTAAGCTTGGTCAGAGGTTCGAGGCCCTATAGGCCCGAGTGTAACAAATGAGGCCACTGGCAGTCAATAGCAAATTGTTTCTCATCTTAGTGTTCAGTTACATGTATTAATTTAATACATGGAGCCCTTGATATACACAGATAAATGTAATATTTTCCTAAAAGCCCAGACTGTAAAAGTTGCAAGGTCAAGCCTTTCTCCAAAGGATTAACTAAAAATATCTTTGCTACTTCGCAGTTCTTTGTTCTACAGACAAAAAAGCCATCCACCCTGAATCTCTCCCAAGTGTTAGCTATTCAGCCAAGTTCCTGAAAACCTGGCTCAGGAAGTCGAAACAGTGGGACTCTGCCCAAGCTTTTGTACTTACCTCTCACCTTCCCCCAACTGAGCTCAGGGGCTATAGATATGTTAATTGAGCCTGTGAAACCAAGTTGCGGGCCTGGGATTCTAACCAGTGAAGTATGATGTAAAGTTACCTGAATGTCTGGAAAGGTACTGATGTTAGCTGTACCTTGCCTAAGTCCCTCCCAGCTTGGTGTGAAGCTCCTCCTCTAAATAAAACAGAGGCCCGGGCCTCCCTAGCTGTGCATTACAGTTTGGAGGGCATGCAGTAAAGATTGCAGTGCATTACAAGATGGAGGGCATGCAGTAAAGATTGCAGGGCAGTAAAGATTGCCTGCAGAGGCCAAGATGCCTGTAGTCCCAAGTCTGCCCACCAGTGATGTATCAACCCTGGCTTTGGGGTGCCTCATTGTTCCCCTTCTTCTGTTTGTCTGTGTATTCTTTTGCTATCCCTATCACCGCTGGATCTCCCCTCCTCATGAACCAAACACTTGTGAGCAACACAACCATGTCGAGGTCAGTCCCCGGCAATACAGAAAGAAAGGAGTTACACTGTGCATACAGATTAAGTAGGTATGGCAAAAGGATATAACCTGGCACACACATTTCATAATTTAAAAATATTTAGTATTCCTGTATTCTGTTCTAAGACTGCCTCTTGGTATATGCAAAGGTTCCCTTTGAGCACAATTAAATGTCTGGAATACCCATTCTGCAGATGTTATCCATAGGTGCTCATGATCTACACAGTCAAAAACTTTTGCATAGTGAATAAAGCTCAGGTAAACATCTTTTTGGTATTCTTTACTTTCAATAAGGATACAACAAGGGCATCATCAATGAGATTCCTCATCCACATCTTCTGAATAATTCAGCTTGAATTTCTGACAGTTTTCTCTTGATGCACTATTTTAGCTAGTTTTGAATTTGTCTTCAGCAAAATTTTACTTGCACGTGATATTAATGAAATTGTTCAATTGTTCAATGATTTCTAGACACTATGTTTGGTAAAGTGGAGAGTCAGTGACAAAGATGAAGGGCACAAATATGGATGTCTTCCAATCATTTGGCCAGGGAGTTTTCTTCCAAATTTCTTGACATATGTTAGTGAGTGCCTGCAGTGTTGCATCAGTTTGTTGAAATATTTCAATTTGTATTCCATCAATGTCTGGAGCCTTGTTATTTGCCAATGCCTTCAGTGCAGCTTGAACTTCCTCCTTCAGTACCTTTGGTTCTTGATCATGTGCTTCCTCTAGAAATGATTGAACACCAGCCATTTCTTTATGAGACAGTGACTCTGTGTATACCTTTTATCTTCTTTTGATGCTTTCTATGTCATTCAATATTTTGTCCATTGTTGTTTAGTCCCATTGAGTGGATCCGATTCATAGTGACTTTGTATAGGGTTTCTAAGGAGCAGTTGGTGAGTTTGAACTGCCAACCTTGTGGTACAAATGAACCTTGCAGTACATTGCTTATCCTACAGCACCACACTACATCTCAAGTAGTGTTTGGGACTATTAATTTACCCAAAAAATCCTTCAATATTGAAAGTCAAGGCTTTTGACTTTAGAAATGTTGAGCATGTTCTTCTATTTTGGTTTTCTAACAACAGGTCTTTGCACATTTCATTATAATACATGATTTTGTAACCTCAGGCTGCCCTTTGAAATTTTCTGTTTAGATCTTTTGACTTCCTCATTTCTTCCATTTGCTTTAACTTTCTGTAACTTGTCAGAGCAACTTTCAGAGTTTCTTCTGGTATCTGTTTTGGTCTTTCCTTTATTTCCAGTCTTCTTAATGACCTTTTACTTTTTTCCTGTATGATGCTCTTAACATCATCCCACAACACTTCTGGTCTTTGGTCCTTAGTGTTTAATGCTTCAAATCTATTTATGAGATGATCTCTGAATTCAGGTGGAGTATACTCAAGGTCATATTTTGGCTCTCATGAACTTGTTTTAATTTTCTTCATTTTCTGCCTGAACTTGTGTAATAACAATTGATGGTCAGTTGTAGAGTCTGTTTCTGACCTTGTTTTGGTTAATGATATTCTGCTTTTCACTGTCTTTTCTGATGGATGTGGTCAATTTGATTCTGATATACTCCATCTTGTGAGCTATTTTCAATAAATTAATCACTGATCTTGCAAAATTTTATCATGTGATCTCTATCATCATTTGTACCACCAAAGTCATATTTTCTAAGTGATGATCCTTCTTCTTAATTTGCAACCTTCCCATTGTAATCACCAATACATCTTGATTGTATGTTTCATCAACTCCAAATTGAAAAATATTGGTAGAATTCTTCAATTTCATCATCACTGGTTTTAGTGTTTTGTGTGTAAATCTGCATAACAGTGGTATGAACTGTCTTCCTTGTGTGCATATGGATATTATCCTATTACAGACAGTTCATACCAGTCCATTTCTACTTGATAATGCCTATTATATCAATGTTTATGTATTGAATATCATTTTGACAATTTTTCAGCTTTCCTAGGTTTATATTTTGTACATTAGTGACTCTGGTTATTAATGGATGCTTTCAGTTCTTTTCCCTCATTTTGAGTTTGCCCCATCCTGATGTGGCACTGCAGGATAATGCTCTGGACCACAAGGTCAACTGTTAAATCCCATCAGATACCCATACAGAGCTGCTATGAATAAGAACTGACTTGATGGTACTTAATGACTACAACAACAACCTTATTGTGATTATGAAGGATAAGCACTAGACTGCAAAGTCAGTTTGAACTGCAAGGTGCAAGTTCAAATCCACCAACTGCTACACGGAAGTTTACTGCAGACTCGATGGCATTTAACAACAAATAACAATCTTGTTGTAGATAACTGTTGTGATATGGTAAGGCATGCTGTTGTTTTTAAGTGACCTGGAGTGTGTTCTGACTCATAGTACAACAGAATGCATCACTCTCTGGCCCTACATCATCCTCACATCCTTGCTATGCTTGAGGCCATTGTTGTAGCCACTGTGACAATACATGTCTTTGAGAGACTTCCTTTACCTAATCTATGTTATGACATCCTAGATGTGAGTCCATGATTATGAGTCCATATTGTGAGTTACACCCATATACTACTCTCATCACAAAAACCTCACACTATTCCTCTTTCAATGAGAGCCAGGTAAAAGAGAATGACATACTCAACTCTGTAATATTCTTCAAAGACTAACTGTCTAGAGGCCCTGTCAGAGACGCTGCTTTATGAATCTCAGTTCAGGGACGTCCACTGAGGATATGCTGCTGGTTGTCTTTCATCTGAGACTATTCATTAAAGTTAACACTTGAAGACTGAAGATTTAGACTTTAGTCATAGGACTACTTTTATCCTACCGTGATTCTCTAAGTCTATATGTCTTGGGATCTTATCAATGCCCTGTTTCATGACTAGCTTGCAAAACTGAAATGAATTTATTCTTGACAAATCTGAGTATTTTTTCTTGTTTTAAAATAAAATCTTACAAGAAACATGGTAATGGAGGTACTTATGTACTGAAAGACACTTCATTTAAATACTGTGAAACTTGGAATGTAGCAAATATCTACTTGCATTCTGACTCAAGACAAACATGCAAGTTAGAAGGTGCCATAAATTTGCATCGAAGAGGAAGGTGTTGTAATACACGATTCTGAAAGGCCGTTTGAACTTTAAAATTCTTTATAACTAGTCTTGACTCCATATCTATGAAGGACAGAATGTGAAGATATGTTCAAACAAGAGGTATTGTAATGAAGAGATTGTGATGAAAGAAACATTGCCTCCTCATGACAAAAAGATGTAAATAATAAGAGAGACAACAGAATTGGTGAGTAGTATATAAGAATGTGGCAAGATGAAGTACCATCTCCAGTTCTTCCTTCTGTACCACTTACGTTGTTGTTATGTGCCATAGTGTTGGTACCAATTCATAGTGACCCTGTGTAGTGTTTCCAAGAAGCGATTGGCTAGTTTGAACTGTCAAATAGAGGTTCAAACTGACCTTTCAGTGTAGTGTTTATCCTACATCACCAGGGTTCCTGTATCACTTATAATCATTCCCCCAAAACCCATTTCCATCAAGTCGATTCAGACTCATAGGATTTCCATGGCTATAGGAACATGAAAATTCTTTCTGGTGTTACGAAAAATAAATATTTGCTCTAATTTTCCATTCAGTAACACAGACAAATCAAATACTTAAACTCTCATCTCCACTCCTTGTATAACTATTGGCATGTAGAGCAAAGAACTGAAAAAATAAACCTCAAAGAAAGAATCATCTGTAGAGAGGGTAACAGGTTGCACTTTCTGCATGATGAAAGGCTCCTGGACTAAGGAGAAAACATTAGACAAATCTGAACGTAATCACTTAGGTATGAAATGTATGCATAAACATGGAAGGAAGCAACTTCATGCAGTTTGAGGTTTTCTAATGAAAATTTTACGCTAGTCTAGTTTTTCCTTCCCCTAGGAATATTCACAAATGAACCTGTATGAAGCAGTTCCCAGTAGATGCTTCATTTTATTAGCTTTCCATTCTTTCTCCTGTGGCAGCCTTTTAGCTTTCCCTTTTAAACTCACGCGACCTAGTCCCTCAGACCTAGTCTCTGAGCATCCATAGTAAGAATGTCATCCTCCTTTCTTCCTAGTGCATCAGCTAAATATTTTCTGAAGTGAATCACTTGATCAGAAAGGTAACTGGGATCTACTTAGGCCGACATCTTTACTTGCTAATCACTCTTTATGAAGCCTTTAGTTTCTGTTTATGGTAATGGAAAATTGGCAAAGCTTACTGATGATAGTTATATAAAATTATTAATTATTAAAAATTGAATATTAAGAATGAGATCTTGAGTTTTCTTGTAGCATTCAATTATTGCATTAGAAATCTTTCAGGAATTTAAATGTTTTATTAATCAATATATTTCTAATTAAAATGTTTTATCCGTTTTCCTAGTAATATATGCTCAATATAAAAAAATACAACATTTAGAAAAAGCAGAAAGGAAATAAAAGTTATTTTTTATTTCTTTGTTTTTAGTAATTGTTGTTCTTGTTGTTGTCAGGTGCCATCGAGTCTGAACTGACTCATAGCGATCTTATGCACAGCGGAACAAAACAATGTCTGATCCTGGGCCAACCTCACTACCGCTGCCAAACTTGACGCCATCAATGATGCCACCTGGATGATCCATCTTGTTGGGGGTCTTCCTCTTTTTCTCTGACCCTCCATCTTACCCAGCATGACATCCTTCTCCAGTGACTGTTCCCTCTTAACAACATGTCCAAAGTATGAGAGACGGAGCTTAGCCATCCTGGCCTCCAAAGAGCACTCTGGCTGCACTTCTTCCCAAACAGATCTATTGGTTCTTTTGGCAGTCCATGGCACCCCTAGTATTCTCCTCCAACACCACAACTCAAAGGCATCAAGTCTTCTACGATCTTCCTTATTCACTGTCCAGCTTTCACATTCATATGAGGTTATTGAAAATACCATGGCTTGGGTCAGGTGCACCTTAGTCCTCAAGCTGACATCACTGCTCCTCAACACTTTAAAAAGTTCCTGTGCAGAAGATTTGCCCAGTGCAATAAGTCGTCTGATCTCTTGACTGCTGCTTCCACGAGTGTTGATAGTTGATTCAAGAAGAATGAAGTCCTTGACAACTTCAATCTTTTCTCCATTGATAAGAATGTAGTTTATTGGTTAGTTATTGTTAGATGTCATTAAGTTGGCTCTGACTCATACCAACTCTAAACACAACAGACTGAAACACTGCCAGGTCCTGTGCCATTTTCATAATTATTGTAATACTTGAGCCCATTGCTACTCAAACTATCAATTCATCTTGTTGGGCTTTTCCTGTGTCTCAAAGATCATCCACTTTATCAAGCATGATGTCCTTCTCCAGAGTCTGGTTACCTGGCATCATGTCTGAAGTATGGGAGAAGAAGACTTCTAGCACAGACTCATTTGTTGTTCTAGCAGTTCCTGGTATTTTCAATATTTTTCTTTAACACCATCACTCACATTCATCAATTCTTCCATGTTTTTCCTTATTCATTATCAAACTTTCACATGTCTATAAGACAATTGAAAATACCCTGGCTTTGGTCAGATGCACATAAGTCCTCAGATTGACAACTTTCCACCTGAACTCTTTAAAGAGTTTTTTTTTTTTTTTGCGGCAGAGTTACCAAATACAATCTGTCATTTGATTTCTTGATGGTTACATCCAAGGAGGTCTGGTAGCATAATGGTTATGAATCGGGCTGCTTGAAACTATCAGTTGTTCCACTGGAGAAAGATGAGGCTTTCTTCTTTCATAAAGATTTACAGCCTCAGAAACCATGTACAGGGTTGCTATGAGTCTGAATTAACCCCACGGCACATAACCACCATGAAACGTTCATGAGTGGAGTCCTGATACAGTGCTGTGGGTTAGTGCTTTGGACTGCAAAGTCAATTCAAACTGCAAGATCTGCAGTTCAAGCTTACCAGTTGTTTGTCAGAAAATATGGGCCATAAATAACTTGATGACACTTAGCAACAACAACATCCATGAGTGTTGACTGTGGATCCCAGCAAAATGAAGCATTTGACAGCTTCAATATTTCTCCATTTATCATGATGCACAACTCAAAATGAAGAGAAACAGCTGTAATATCAATTGAAAATTGGAACATGGAATGTACAAAGTATGAATCTAGGAAAATTGGAAGTTGTCAAAAATGAAATGGAACACGTAAACATGGATATTCTTAGGCATTAGTGAACTGAAACGGACTGGTATTGGCCATTTTGAATCTCACAAGCATATGGTTTACTATGCCAGAAATGACAAATGGAAAAGGAATGGTGTTGCATTCATCGTCAAAAGGAACATATCTAGAGCACTCATGAAGTAAAACACTCTCTGATAGGATGATATCCATGTGCCTACAGGGTAGCCCAGTTAATACCACTATTATGCAAATTTATGCACCAACCACTAAAGCCAGTGAGGATGAAATAGAAGAATTCTACCAATAGCTTCAATCTGAAATTGATCAAACATACGATCAAGATGTATTGATCATTACTGGTGATTGGAATGTAAAGGTTGGGAGCAAAGAGGAAGGATCAGTAGTTGGAAAATATGACCTTGGTGATAGAAATGATGCTGGAGATCACGTCATAGAATTCTGCAAAACTAATGATTTGTTCATTTCAAATACCTTCTTTAGATAGCTTAAGAGACCCATATACACACGGACCTTGCCAGATGGAATATATAGAAATCAAATTGACTACATCTGCAGAAAGAGACGATAAAAAAAAGCTCCATATCACCACTGAAAACAAGGCCAGGGGAGACTGTGGGACAGACCATCAATTGTTTTTGTTGTTAGGTGCAGTCAAGTCAGTACCAACAGATAGTGACCATATGCACAGCAGAACGAAACACTGCCCAATCCTGGGCAAACCTCACTACTGTTGCCTCACTTGAGTCCATACTAAACTATTGGTCCTTTTGGCACCATGTGGTACTTTCAATATTCTCCTCCAACACCATAACTCAAAAGCATCAAATCTTCTATGGTCTTCCTTATTCACTCTCCATCTTTCACATGTATATGAGATTATTGAAAATACTATGGCTTGGGTCAAGCGTATCTTAGCTCTCAAGATGACATCTTTGCTCTTCAACACTTGAATTAGGTATTGTGCAGCAGATTTGCCTAATGCAATATGTCATTTGGTTTCTTGACTGGTGCTTCCATGAGTGTTGATAGTTGATCCAAGAAGAACAAAGTCCTTGACAACTTCAATCTTTTCTCCATTGTTAAGAATGTTATTATTGGTCCAGTGGTGAGGATTTTTGTTTTCTTTACACTGAGATGAAATCCATACTGAAGGCTGTGGTCTTTGATCTTCATCAGTAAATGTTTTAAGTCCTCTTCACTTTCAGCAAGCAAGGTTGTATCATTTGCATATCGCAGGTTGTAAATGCGTCTTTTTCCAATCCTGAAGCCACGTTTTTCTTCATAGAACCCAGCTTCTCAAATGATTTTCTCAGCATACAGGTTGAATAAGTATAGTGAAATAATACAACCTTGTTGCACACCTTTTTTTAAGTTTAAACAATTCAGTGTACCCATGATTTGTTCAAACAACTGCCTCTTGGTCCAGGCACAGATTCCTCATGAGCACAATTAAGTGTTCTGGAATACTTATACTTTGCAATGCTGTCTATAGCTTGTCATGATCCACATAGCCGAAAGCCTTTGTATAGTTAATAAAGCACAGGCAAACATCTTTATGATATTGTCTGCTTTCAGACAAGATCCAGCAGACATCAGCAATGATATTCCTTGATCCACAGCCTATTCTGAATCCAGCTTGAATCTCTGGAGGTTCTCTATCAAAGTATGATTATAGCCGTTTCTGTATTACCTTTAGCAAAACTTTATTCAAATGGGATATCAAAGAGATTGTCTGATGATTTCCACATTCTGTTGGGTCATCTTTCTTTGGAATGAGCACAAATAGATCTCTTCCAAATTTCGGCCAGATGGTTGTCTTCTAAATTTCTTGGCATAGATGACTGAGTGTCTCCTATGCCGCCTCACATTCTAGAAAGATTTCACTTTCAATTTTTTTTGCATCAATTCCTGTGGCCTTGTTCTTTGAAAATTCCTTCAATGCCCTTTGGACTTCCTCCTTCAGTAGCAGTGGCTCTGGATCATATGATACCTCTTGAAATGGTTGAACAATAACCATTTCCTTTTGGTACGTTGACTCTGTGTATTCCTTCCATCTTCTTTTGATGCTTTCTGCATCATTCAATACTTTTCTCAGAGAATCTTTCAATAACGAAAGTTGAAGCCTGAATTTTTCTCCAGTTCCCCCAGCCTGAGAAATGCTGAGTGTGTTCTTCATTTTTGGTCTTCTGATTCCAGCTCTTTGCACATTTTGTTATAATATTTGACTTTATCTTCTAGAGCTAATCTTTGAAATTTTCTGTTCAGCTCTTGTACTTCCTCATTTCTTCTATTTGCTTTAGCATGTCTATGCTGGGGATCAAATTTCAGTGTCTCTTCTGACATGCATTTGACCTTTTCCTTCTTTCTTGTCTTCTTAATGACTTTTTGCTTTCTTCATGTATGGTGTTCTTGATGTCATTCCACAACTCTTCTGGTCTTCAGTCTTTAGTGTATATGTATCAAATATGTTTTTCATATGATCTCTAAATTCAAGTGGGTAACATTCAAAGTCATATTTTGGCTCTTGTGGACTTGTTTTCATTTTCTTCAGCTTCAGTTTGAATTTGCATACGAGTAATTGATAGTCTGTTCATCAGTCTGCCCTTGGCCTTGTTTTCAATGGTGATATGGAGCTTTTGTATCATCTCTTTCCACAGATGATGTCAATTTGATTTCTATGTATTCCATCTGGTGAGGTCCATGTGTATAGTCATCTTGTATGTTGTCTAAAGAAGGTATTTAAAGTTAACAAATCATTGGTTTTGCAGAATTCTATCATGTGTTCACCAACATCATTTCTATCACCAAGGCCATATTTTCCAACTACTGGTCCTTCCACTTTGCTCCCAACCTTTGCATTCCAATCATCAGAAATGATCAGTACATCTTGATTACATATTTGATCAATTTCAGATTGAAGCTATTGGTAGAATTCTTCTATTTTATCCTAATTGGCTTTAGTGGTTGGTGCATAAATTTGAATAATAATGGTAGTAACAGGGCTTTCCTGTAGACACATGTATATTTTCCTTTTCTCATGAGTGTACCTCATAAGTGCTCTGGATATGTTCTTTTTGACAATGAATGCAACACCATTCCTTTTCCATTTGTCATTCCCGGCATAGCAAACCATGTGGTTGTCAGATTCAAAATTGCCAATACCAGTCCATTTCAGCTCACTAATGTCTAAGATGTTGATGTTTATGCATTCCATTTCATTTTCGACAACTTTCAATTTTCCCAGATTCATACTTTGTACATTTCATGTTCCGATTTTCAACGGATGTTTACAGCTGTTTCTCTTTATTTTGAGTTGTACCCCATCAGCAAATGAAGGTCCCACGGGCTTTTCTTCCATGAGCTTTGCTCCATTCGCGTTATCATGGTCAACTCTACTTTGAGGAGGCAGCTCTCCCCCAGTTGCATTTTGACTGCCTTCCAACCTGAGGGGCTCATTTCCAGCACTATATCTGACAGTGATTCTCTCTGATATTCATTAGGTTTTCCGTGACTAAATATTCGAAAGTAGTTTATCACTCTTTCTTCTTAGTCTGTCTTTTTCTGGAAGCTCATCTGAAACCTGTCCACCCTAGGTGACCCTTCTGGTATTTAAAATACCGGTGGCATAGCTTTCAGAATCACAACAATTCACAAGCCACCACAGTATGACAAACTGACAGAGTGGTGCAGTTACTAATATGCAAATTCAAACTGAAGATGAAGAAAATGAAAACAAGTTCATGAGAGCCAAAATATGACTTTGAATATATCCCACCTGAATTTAGAGATCATCTGAAGAAATAATTTGATACATTAAACACTAAAGACAGAAGACCAGAAGAGTTGTGGGATGACATCAAGAACATCATACATGTAGAGAGCAAAAAGTCATTAAGAGGACAAGAAAGAAGCAAAAGGTCAAAATGGGTGTCAGAAGAGACACTGAAACTTGCTTTTCCAGCAAAGATGTTAAAGAAAATAGATGAAATGAGGAAGTACAAGGGCTGAACAGATAATTTCAAAAATCATCTCTAGAAGAAAAAGCCAAATATTATAACAAAATGTGCAAAGATCTGGAATCAGAAAACCAAAAACAAAGAACACTCAGCATTTCTCAAGCTGGGGAAACTAAAGAAAAAAATCAAGCCTCAACTTTCATTATTGAAGGATTATCTCAGCAAATTATTGAATGATGCAGAAAGCATCAAGAGAAGATGGAAGGAATACACAGAGTCACTGTACCAAAAGGAAATGTTTACTGTTCACCCATTTCAAGAGGTAGCATATGATCAAGAGTCAATGCTACTGAAGAAGGAAGTTCAAGGTTCATTGAAGGAATTGGCAAAGAACAAGGCCCCAGAAATTGTTGGAATAAATTGAAATCTTTCAGAAAGTATGGCAGGCACTCACTCATCTCTGGTAAAAAATTTGAAAGACAACCATCTGGCTGACTGATTGGAAGAGATTCATATTTGTGCCCATAGCAAAAAGAGATGACCCAGAACGCAGAAGTCATCGGACAATCTCTTTGATATCCCTTGCGAGTTAAGTTTTACTAAAGGTAATAATACAGAGACGGCTGCAAACATATCTTGCCGGAGAACTTCCAGAGGTTCAAGCCAGATTCAGAAGAGGCTGTGGATCGAGGGATATCATTGCTGATGTCTGCTGGATCTTGACTGAAAGCAGAGAATACCAGAAAGTTGTCTATCTGTGCTTTATTGACTACCAAAGGATTTTGATTGTGTGGATCATGACAAGCTAAAGACAATATTACGAAGTATGAGTATTCCAGAACACTTAATTGTGCTAATGAGGAATCTGTACATGGACCAAGAAGCAGTTGTTCAAACAGAACATGGGAACATTGAACGGTTTAAAATTAAGAAAGATGTACGACAGGGTTGTATTCTTTCACCACACTTATTCAACCTGTATGCTGAGCAAATAATCCGTGAAGCTGCATTATATGGATACACACTTGGCATCTGGATTGGAGGAAGACTCATTAACAACCTGCAATAGCAGATGATACCAACCTTGCTTACCTAAAGTGAAGAGGACTTAAAACATTTACTTATAAAAATCAAAGACCACAGCCTTTGGTATAGATTACATCTAAATGTAAAAAAAACAAAAATCCTCACCACTGGACCAATAAACAACATTCTTAACAATGGAGAAAAGACTCAATTTGTCATTTGCATTAAGCAAATCTGCTGCACAAGACCTTTTTAAAGTGTTGAAGAGCAAAGATATCAGCTTGAAGACAAATGTGCACCTCGCCCAAAACATGGTATTTTCAATAACCTCATATGCATGAGAAAGTCGGACAGTTAATAGGTAAGACTGTAGAAGAATTGATGTTTTTTAGTTACTGTGTTGAAGGAGAATATTGAAAGTGCCATGGGTTGCCAAAAGAACCAATAGATCCATGTTGTAATATGTGTAGCCAGAGTGCTCCTTGGAGGCCAGGATAACCAAACTTAGTCTCTCATACTTCAGACATATTGTCAGGAGGGATCAGTTGCTCCCTCCTGATATCATGTTTGGTAAGGTGGAGGATCAGAGAAAAAGAGGAAGACCCCCAACGAGATGGATTGGCCAAGTGGCAGCATCGATGGACTCAAGCATGGCAACTGTAATGAGGTTGGCCCAGGATCGGGCAGTGTTTCATTCTGCTGTGCATAAGATCACTATGAATCAGTACCAACTCGATGGCAGCTAACAACAACAACATCATGATGTTATTTATTGTTCCAATGGTGAGGATTTTTGTTTTCTTTACATTGACATGAATTCATAATGAAGACTGTAGTCTTAAATACTGTAGAATATAAGTATTTTAAGTTCTAGTCTCTTCCAGCAAGCAAGATTATATCATTTGCATGTGATAGGTTGTTAATGTGTCTTTCTCTATACCACATTATTCTTCATATAATCCAGTTTCTCAGATTATTTGCTCATCATACAGATTAAATAAGTATGGTGCACAATTTTGCTGAACTAAACTATTCATTATCCTCTAGTTCTGTTCAAAATTTTTCTCTTGGTCACTGAAAGATTGTGATTTATATTCCATTAATTACTGGAGCCTTGTTTTTGCCAGTGCCCTCAGTGCAGTTTGGTCTTCTTTTTCATTCAGCAGTATTATTTATTTATCATATGCTATCAACCAACCTCTTGAAACAATTGAACATCAACCATTTCTTTTTGACACAGTGACTCTGCATATTATTTTTATCTTCTTTTGATATTTTCTGCATCGTATAATATATTGCCCGTGTTGTTGTTGTTGTTGTTGTTGTTAAGTGCTGTAGAGTCGGTCCCAACTCATAGCGACCCTGCATAGGGTTTCCAAGGAGCAGCTGGTGAGCTTGAACCACCAACTTTGTGGTTCAAACCCACCTTGCAGTCCAGCACATTAACCCGCAGCACCACACCAGTAGTCCTTACTTAAACATTTAACAAAATGATTTATTGGGTAATATACTGGTAAGAAGTTTACAAATGCATATTAGATAAACAAGCTGTGGGTTAAACAAGTCAGCAGCCAGCCTGAACATTTGCAAATGAGACAAAGATTCTATTCCTAATATCAATAGGAAAGATTCTCCTTACAACTTTCCAATTGAAAAATGAAAAAAAATCTATCCTGATTAGTAAGAATGCTAACTTGGGCTTTGAATAAAAGGGCATATTGCATTTAAAAATCCAACAGGGAAACAATGTGTCATGTCATTTTCCTCTGTAGCAAAATGTGATGAACATTATGTTTTATGACCAGTAGTCATGTCCACAACAGGAGATGTCAGAAGGAGATCTTGTTCTGGAATGTCAACACCAAAACCCAGATTTGTGTTTCAGAGACAGAATGAACCATAGAAACTGAGCAGCTTCAAGGAAAACCCACAGGAAACTACAAGTATTCTCATCTAGTAGCGTAGTGGATAAGAATCGGGCTGCAAACCTCAATGTCACCAGTTCGAAACTACCAGTTGTTCCACAGGAGAAAGATGAGGCATTCTGCTTTTGTAAGGATTTACAGCCTCAGAAACCCTGTACAAGGTCGCTATGAGTTGGAACCAACTCCATGGCACATAAACCACCACCATGCATATAAATAATGTAATTCTTGATATGCAATTTAATAAATACAGTTACCATTCATATACCTCTTTTATCTGTCATGTTTCAATATAAAGCCATGGTGAATATTTACCCTTGTATAGTCCTGGTGTAGCCCTGTGGGTTTATGTGCTGGACTGTAAGGTCAGTTTAAACCACAAGGTAGCCAGTTCAAGTTCACCAGTCGATCCTCAGACACCCAATACAGGGCTTTTATGTGTCAGAACCAACTCTATGGCACTTCACAACAACAAAACAACAACAATCATGTGGTACATGATGTGGTGCTGGAGAATAATGCACTGGACTGCAAGGTCAGTTTAAATAGTTAAGTAAGCAGTTCAAACTCACAAGCTGCCCCTCAGAAATCCTATAAGAGTCACTATGAGTCAGAACTGACTCAGTGGCACTTAATAACAACACTGTTGTTGTTTTCATTAGGTGCCATCAAGACAGTACCAACTCATAGTGACCCTAGACATAATAGCATGAAATACCACCAGTTCCTGTGACAACTTCACAATTTTTAATTAGCCTGAGCCCATTGCTGCTTGCTCCTACTGTGTCAATCCATCTCATTGGGGGTCTTAGTCTTTTTCTCTGACCCTCTACTTTACCAAACATGTTATCCTTCTCCAGTGTCTGATACCTCATGATAATATATCCTAAGCATGAGAGATGACGGCCATTCATATGTCAGTTTGTCATACTGTGGTGGCTTGAGTGTTGCTGTGATTCTGAAAGCTTTGCCATTGGTATTTTAAATACCAAAGCCATGGTATTTTCAATAACCTCAACAATGGTGGAAAGGTTTCAGATGAAGACAGGCAGGGAAGAAGAAGAGTGACTACTTCCATATATTTAGTCATTGAAAAAACTTATTAATATCAGTGGTACACTTTCAGATAGCACTAGAATACTGATACATGATTAAGAATGCCAGAATACTGTCAGGTATGCTGCTGGGAAATGAACCCCTCAAGTTGGAAGGCACTCAAAATACAGCAGGGAAAGAGCTGCCTCCTCTAAGTAGAGATAATGCGAATGGATTAAGATTTCAGGACTTTTGTTTGCTGATGGGACACAACTCAAAATGAAGAGAAACATCTGTAAAAATTCATTAATAATCAGAATACGGGATATATGAAGTATGAATCTAGGAATATTGAAAGTTATCAACAATGAAATGGAATGCATAAAAATGGATATCCTAGGCATTGGTGAGCTGAAATGGACTAGAACTAGTCATTTAGAATCTGAAAATCACATGGTTTACTATGCTGGGAATGACAAATTGAAGAGGAATGGCATCACATTCATCATCAAAAGAACATAGCAAGATTTGTCTTGAAGTACAGAGCTGCCTGTGATAGGATAATATGTATATGCCTGTAAGAAAGACCAGCTAATATCACTAATATGCAGTTTTACTCACCAACCACTAAAGCCAATGATGATAAAATTGAAGATTTCTGTCAATATCTATAGTCTTCAAACATGCAATCAAGATGCATTGATAATTGCTGGTGATGAAATTCAAAGGTTTGAAACAAAGAGGAAGGACCAGTAAGTAGTTGGAAAATATGGCCTTGATATTAGAAATGATGCTGGAGCTGATGTGACAGAATTTTATAGTACATCTTGAAGTTGTCAAGGACTTTATTCTTCTTGTATCAACTATCAACACTCATGGAAGCAGCAGTCAAGAAATGAAACGACGTATTGCATTAGGCAAATCTGCTGCACAAGAACTTTTTAAAGAGTTGAAAAGCAAAGATGTCAGCTTGAGGACTAAAGTGCACCTGACCCAAGCCATGGTATTTTCAATGACCTCATATGCATGTGAAAACTAGATAGTGAATAAGGAGGACTGTAAAAAAATTGATGCTTTTGAATTATGGTGTTAGAGGAGAATATTGAAAGTGCCATGGGCTTTCAAAAGAACCAATAGCTCAATTTTGGAAGAAGTACAGCCTGAGTGCTCCTTGGAGGCCAAGATGGCCAAACTTCGTCTCTCATACTTTGGACATATT
This sequence comes from Chrysochloris asiatica, assembly GCF_000296735.1. NCBI lineage: Eukaryota > Metazoa > Chordata > Mammalia > Afrosoricida > Chrysochloridae > Chrysochloris > Chrysochloris asiatica. Next base: position 522,094 of record NW_006408967.1, read on the forward strand.
GTCAGGAAGGACCAGTCATTGGAGAAGTATATCATGTTTGGTAAGGTGGA
>NW_006408967.1:523580-526431 GCF_000296735.1 Chrysochloris asiatica
AAGGAATACATATAGTCACTGTATCAAAAAGAAATGGTCAATGTTCAATCATTTCAAGAGGTAGCATATGATCAAGAGCCATTGATACTGAAGGAAGTCCAAGGTGTACTGAAGGCATTGGCAAAGTATAAGGCTTTGGAAATTGATTGAATATACATGAAATCAAACTGAGGATGCACTGGAGGCATTCACACATGTATTCTAAGAGATTTGGAAGACAACTACCTGGCCAACTAACTGGAAGAGATCCATATTTGTACCCATTCCAAATAGGGGTGACCCAATGGAATGCAGAAATTCTTGGACAGTATCATTAAAATTGCATGCAAGTAAAATCTTGCTAAAGATAATACAAAAATATCTGCCACCATACATTGACAGAGAACTTCTTGAGACTCAAGCTGCTTTCAGAAGAGGACATGGAACATGGGACATCATTTCTGCTGTCAAATGGACATTAGCTGAAATTAGAGAATGTCAGAAAGATTTTTACCTGTGCTTTATTGACTACACAAAGGCTTCCAATTGTGTGGATCATTACAAGCTTTGGACAACATTGTGGAGAATGAGTATTCCAGAATAATTAATTTTCGTCATGAAGAACCTGTACCTAGAACAAGAGGCAGTTGTTGGAACAGAACAAGTGAACACTGAATGGTTTAAAATTAACAAAGGTGTTTGCCAGGGTTATATTCTATTCCCATACTTTTTCAGTCTGTATATATGCTGAGTACATAATCTGAGACTGGATTATGTGATGCTCCTTGGAAGTCAGGGTAGCCAGATTTCATCTCTCATACTTAGGGCATATGGTCAGGAGGTACCAATCCCTGTAGAAGAGTTTACATAGTAGAGGGTCAGAGGAAATGAGGAAAACCCACGACTAGATGAATTGATACAATGGCAACAGCAATAGGTTCAAACATAGCAACCTTGTGTAGTTGGTGCAGGACCAGGCAGGGTTTCATTCTGTTGTGCATGGGTCGCTATGATTCAGTACTGACTTGATGGCACCTAACAACAACAATATGAGAGACGAAGTCTGTCCATCCTGACTTCCAGGGAGCATTCTGACTACATTTCTTCCAACACAGATATGTTTGTTTTTTGGCCTCCCGTAGTACTTTTAATATTTTCTTCCAACACCATAACTCAATGCATCAATTCTGATATAATCTTCCTTATTCACCATCCATCTTTCACATGTATATAAGGTTATTGAAAATACCATGGCTTGGATCAGGCACCTCTAGTGTTCAAACTGACATCTTTCCTCTTCAACACTTTAAAGAGGTCTTGTGTAACAGACTTGCCTAATGCAATATGTAATCTGATTTCTTGACTGCTGCTTCCATGCTTGTTAATGTCTTTGACAACTTCAATCTTTTCTCCATTTGTATGGATCTTGTTTATTAGTCCAACGGTGAGTATTTTTGTTTTCTTTGCATTGAGGTGCAACCCATATCTAAGACTGTGTTCTTTGATATTCATTAGTATTTTAAGTCCTTTTCACTTTCAGCCAGCAAGGTTGCATCATCTGCATATTGCAAGTTTTTAATGAGTCTTCCTCCACTCCTGATGCCATGTTTCTCTTCATATTTTTCAGCATACATATTGAATAAATATGGTGAAAGAATACCAAGGTGCAAAACGTTCCTAATTTTAAACAAGGTGTTCCCTTGTTCCGTTCATACAACAGCCTCTTGGTCTACGTACAGGTTCTTTAGTAAGTGTTGTGGAATACTCATTCTCCACAATGTTTTCCATAGCTTGTAATGATCTACATAATTGAAAGCATATGGTAATCAATAAAGCACAGGTAAACATCTTTCTGGAATTCTCTGATTTCAGCCAACATCCCTCAGAAGTCAGTGATGATATTACTCGTGCCACATTCTCATCTGAATCTGGCTTGAACCTCTGGAAGTTCTCTGTCAGTGTATGAATGCAATTGATTTTGAATTATCCTTAGCAAAGTTTTGCTTACATGGTACATTAATGATATAGTCTGATGATTTCTGCATTCCATTGTGTCACCTCTCTTTGGAACTGGCACAAATGTGGATCTATTCCAATCAGTTATCCAGGTGCTGTCTTCCAAATTTCTTTTTGGCATAGTGACTCTGTGTATTTCTTCCATCTCTTTTTTTAGTGCTTTCTGCATCATTCAATAATTTGCTCACAGAGTCCTTAAATATTACAAACCAAGGCCTGAATTTTTCTTCAGTTCCATCAGTTTGGGAAATTGGGAGCATATTCTGCCCTTTTGGTTTTCTTACTCTAGGTCTTTGCACATTTTGTTATAATATTTGGCATTCTCTTTTCAAGCTGCCCTTTGAAAATTTCTATTCATTTCTTTTAACTCCTCATTTCTTTCATTTGCTTTAGCAGCATCTCTACACTGGAGAACAAGTTTTAGAGTCTCTTGATATCTATTTTGGTCTTTTTCTTCTTTCTTGTTTTAAGTTACCCTTTGATTTCTTCCTCTATGCTATTCTTTTTTATTTTATTTTTTAATATAAGGTTTTTATTGTGGATTGAATGAAAGTTTACAGGACATATCATCAGTTTTATATTCAAAAGATCATATACCTTGTTTCATTACATTGATTATAATCCCCCCCATATACCATCAGTTAACAGTATTTCTCTCTATCCACTTTACCTTTTTAAAAAACACACAAACAAAAAAACCCACTCAGGCATATATAATAATTTACATCTTCAAAGGGCACATTCTGCAAGTCTGCTCCTGGCCACCAGCTCTTAGTCTCTCTCTTCTTAGTCCATGAATCTAGAGTCCTCAGCCGCTCCCCCTTTCCATGCCCCCATCTCTGCCTCCATCTCTGGC
>NW_006408967.1:526886-554446 GCF_000296735.1 Chrysochloris asiatica
GCTCTGAGTATAGGTCAGGTTCATCATGAAAATGTATCTTCTGTCACTGTAGCTGTTCCTTTCTGGTAGTCTGCTTGTCCTTTCTGGTAGGAATGTCTCACCTCATAAGGTTCTAGATGGGACTCAGGATTCCATCTAGGCCCTATACTCTGTAAAGGCTTTGAACGAGGCCTATTTCACTGGGCAAGTTGTAGAACCCCTTTTAGGTATACCAATCAGTTATAAGCTGAAGGCGGGCTTGCAAGTTTTCTCTAATCATGTTTCCCAACATTCCTTTGTATCCCACTCAAGTGTCTATTTTACAATAGTAGGCAAGGGAAACTAATATTCATAAGGCAGTCAAGGATTTTAGTATTATTTACCCTCTTCAAGCTATAATGTACGCTATTCTTGATGTCATCTCACAACTCTTCCTATCTCCTGTCTTTATTGTCTAATTCATCAAATCTATTCTTCAGATCATCTCTAAATTCAGATGGGATATGTTCACAGTCATATTTTGGCTCGCATGGACTTGTTTTAATTTTCTCCAGCTTCAGCTTTAACATATATGAGCAATTGATGGTCTGTTCCACAATCTGCCCCTGGCTTATTCTGGGTAATGTTATAGAGTTTTTCCATTGTCTCTTTCCACAGATGTTGTCTATTTGATTTCTGTGTATTCCCTCTGGTAAAATCTTGTGGATAGTTGTCTTTTATGTAGTTTAAAAAGGTATTTGTAATGAAGAATTCATTGGTCTTGAAAATTCTATCATGTGATCTCCAGCATTATTTCTATCAATGTTGTTGTTGTTAGGTGCCATCGAGTCAGTACAGACCCATAGTGACCTTATGCACAGCAGAAAGAAACACTGCCCGATCCTGAGCCAACCTTACTACTGTTGACACACTTGAGTCCATCGATACTGCCACTTGGCCAATCCATCTCTTTGTGGGTCTTCCTCTTTTTCTCTGACCCTCCACCTTACCAAACATGATATCCTTCTACAGCAACTGGTCCCTACTGACAATATGTCCAAAGTATGAGAGATGAAGTTTGGCCATCTTGGCCTCCAAGGAGCACTCTGGCTACACTTCTTCCAAAAAGGATCTATTGGTTCTTTTGGCAGTCCATGGCACTTTCAATATTCTTCTCCAACATCATAACTCAAAGGCATCGATTCTTCTATGGTATAGCCCTATATTTTTCTAATATTGATCCTTTCTCTTTGTTTCCAACCTTTGAATTCCAATTGCCTGTAATAATTAATACATATTCATTGCATGTTTGATCAATTTCAGCTGAGGAAGTTAGTATACTTCTTCAGTTGCAACTTCACTGGCTTTAGGGGTTGGTGCATAAATTTGAATAATAGTGGTATCAGCTGGTCTTCCTTGTAGGTATATAGATATTATAATATCACAGACAATGTTGTACTTTAAGACAGATCTTGATGTGTTCTTTTTGATGATGAATTCTACACCATTCCTCTTCAATTTGTCATTTTTGGCATTGTTAACCATTTGATTGTCAGATTCAAAATGACTAATACTAGTCCATTTTTCATTAATGCCTAGGATATCGATGATTATATGTGCCATTTCATTTTGGACTGTTTCCAATATTCCTAGATTTATGCTTTGTACATTCCATGTTCAGATTATACATGGATGGTTACAGAAGTTTCTCTTCATTTTGAGTTGTGCCCCATCAGAAAATTAATGTCCTGATTACTTGACTCCTTTTGTGTCATCAAGGAAAATTGTGCTTTGAGGAGGCAGCTCTTTCCCAGTCCTATTTTAAATTCTTTCCAACCTAAGGTGCTCGTCTTCAACAGTATATATTACAATATTCTGGTGCTATCCATTATGTTTCAATATTCACTATTCTGTTGCTGATGGTACACCACTGCTATTCATCAAGTTTTCAGTGATTAAATATTCAGAGGTAGTCTGTCTCTCCTGTTTCTTAGTGTGTCTTAATCTGGAAGCTCAGCTGAAACCTGTCTATTGTGGTTTAACCTACTGGTATTGAAAATACCTGTGGCATAACTTCAAGAATCACAGCAACATGCAAGCTGCCACAGTACGACAAACTGACAGGTAAATGGTGGAACAACAACGCAGTACATATTAATCATTATGTTGAGCACTTAGTATACATCAATTTAAATTCTCATAACAATCGTTGGTTGTGCATGGTGTTATTATTCAGTGCTAAAATAGTTTATTCTTTTAATTGTCTGTTAATTATAAGCACAACATTTCAAAGTAACAGCTATTTCAAATTGTTACACTATTTTAATCTATGAAATCAATTTGGAATTATTGTTAAGTGTCATCAAGTTAGTTCTGACCCATAGCAACCCTATATAGTGTTTTTGAAGATCTGCTTGTGAGCTTAAACCACTGACCTTGCAGTTCCAATTGACTTTGAAGTCGATAACATTAACCTTCAGCACTACAATTAGCATGTAATAAATATTTATAACAAATGAGATCAATTTAATTGTTGTTGTTATGTGTCATTGTGTTGGTATCGACTTATAGCTGCCCTGTGCAAAACAGAATAAAACATTGCCCTTTCCTGTGCCACCCTCACAATCACTGCTATGTTTGAGTCCATTGTTGCTGCCACTGTGCCAATCCATCTCATTAGGTTGCTTCCTCTTTTTCTTTGACCCTATATTTTATCTAGTCATGTTTATAATGAGAAGAAATTTTAAATCTTCAATAATTAAATAGTCGTAATAAGGTAACAGATTTTTTTTAATGCATTATTGAAGCAACTTTTAATGAGACGAAGTTTCATCTCTTTCAAATACTACAAAGAGTGATCACCATTATTTTAAAAAGAAAATGCTGTTTTTGTTGCTAGCAAGATATAAAAACATTCACTAGAATGTGTTCTGGTTTTATTAACAAAGCAAAATGCAGTCAGAGTTGTCAATTTTGACAATTAAAAGGAAAATTTACCAAATGGTTTTATACTAACAGTTTATCATTGAAGTAACATCTGGCAGATACTTATCCCAAATCAGTATGGAGATTAAGCAAGCAAGAAGAAGGAGGTAGCCTGAGAACTGATATGGTCAAGATTCGAGAAGATGGTAAGCCAAAAACTCAAAACATTGCATCCTCAGATAGAGGATGTAATAGGATTGATCTGAATTATATGCAGGAAATATCTGCTTCTGATCTGAGAGTTGGTCTCTTCCTACAAATGGGGAAACCAAGTCCCACTGAGATCAATGGAGGGTATTCTCAACCATGGCAAAGAGGCTGATGTGGGTTTGGCAAATTCTTATACCATCCAGGTTCAGGATGAAATAAGAACATTGTTAAAACTCTGGAGCAGGAATATCATCACACTGACTGCATCTCTGGCAGAAAAGATTGCAAGCATATCAATTCAAGCCTAGGGCATGAGTTATATTCATTTTGGATAATGGTCTTAAAACAGAAAACAAAACGATAATTTACCCATTGGATCTAAATGCTCCTAATATGAACAACAGAGTTATTTTCAGTGGCCTTGGGATAGAAAGCAACCACATCTGTCTTGCCTTATTAATTGAGTGGTTATGCATATGCTTAAGGGGCCCTAGCGATGCAGTGGGTTAGGCACTGGTAAGATGACCAAACCCACCAGCTATTCCATGAGAAAAAGAAGAGGCAGTCTGCTCCCATAAAGATTTATAGTTTCAGAAACTTAATGGAGCCATCCTACTTTGTCCTATAGGGTCTCAGTGAGCCAGGGTTGATTAGACAGCACCGGGTATGGCTTTAAGTTAGTATCAGCTTGTAAATGTACAAGTACTATCCACTCGTGGAGGATAAGTCATAATACCTCTTCATTAACTTAGCAAATACTAAATGCCAGGCATCTTATTGTTGCTAGAGTTAGAGTAGTCAAAAAGTTATCCACACTTTTTAGCAGAGCAACATCAATTTTCTTTTCCTTACCACAGATCATATATTATGTAATAATCTATATTACAATCAGGGTTTTCTCATGCACGTTTTTATAGTGAGCTTGAGATAGAATGCATTTGAGCAGTGTCTTGAGATAGAATGCATTTGAGCAATAAAGAAATTGGTACAATTTCTTTAAGGTTTTAAGATATCATTCTCTACATAATAATCCATTACAAATTTGTCTGTCAAAGATTTGTGCAATAGTTGTGTTTCCACAATTGTCTTAGTTACCTAATGATGCTACAACAGAAATACCACAGGTGGATAGCTTTTAACAACCAGCAATTTGTTCTGTCACAATTTAGGAGGCCAGAAGTCCAAATTCAGAATACCTGCTTTTGGGGAAGGCATTCTCTTTGTTGGATCTGGGGAAAGGTTTGCTGGATCTGTAGGATAAACACAGGACTGTGAATCCCAGTGTAAGTGGTTCCAGCTCACTAGCTGCTCATTGGGAGAAAGATGAAATTTTCTACTCCCACAAATATTTACAGCTTCAGAAACCCTATTATGTATTGCTGTGAGTTGGAACTGACTTGACAGCACTTGATAACAATAGGGTCACCAATGGAGAACAGATTTCAGCTGACCTTCCAGACTAAGATAGAATAATAAGAAGGAAAGTTTGATTACTTGTGAATGGTTAGCCACTGAAAATATTATTAAGAGTAGCAGATGATTGCCAAAAACAGTGCCTTCATAAAGATGAGTCTCTCTTGTTGGAAGGCACTGAAATTATGGCTGTAGGAGAATTGCATCCTCAAAGTAGAGTTGGCAATAATTATATGAATGGAATGAAGCTTTCAGAACCATTACTTGTTGTGGTACAAATCAAAATGGGAAGAAACAGCTGCAATCATCCATTAATAATTGGAAAGTGGAAAGTCTGAAGTGTGAATCTAGTAATTTAGAAATCTTCAAAAATGAAATGGAACTCATAAAGATTGATGTCCTTTGCATTAGTGAGCTGGTGTGGACTGGTATTGACCATTCTGCATCAGAGAGTCATATGGTTTACTATGCTGGGAATGACAAATTGAATGCCATAACATTCATTGTTAAAAAGATCATTTCAAGGATCAATCTTGAAGTCCAAAGCTGTCTGTGATAATATAGTATCCCTATCCTTCAAGGAATACCAGTTAATACTATTAATATTGAAATCAAATACCAACAACTGAAACCAGTAATGATGAAACTGAAAACTTCTACAGTCTGAAATTGATGAAACATGCAATCAACATGTATTCATAATTACTGGTGATGATATGTGAAAGTGAGAAACAAATAGGAAAATTTGATTTGGAAAATATGGCTTTGGTGATAGAAATGATACTAGAGATGGTGAGATAAAATTTTGCAAGATCAATGATTCATTCATTGCAAATACCTGTGTTCAATAACATAAACAGGATAGAATACACAGAATAAAACAGACCGTAGCTGTTGGAAGAGACAATGAACAAGCTCAAAGACATTAAGCAAAACAAGGCCAGTGGCCAACTGTGGAATAGACTATCAAGTGCTCATAAGCAAGTTCAAGCTGAAGCTGAAGAAAATGAAAACAAGTGCACAAGAATCAAAATATGACTTTGAATATATCCCATCTGAATTTAGAGACAATCTAAAGAACAGAGTTGATACATTAGACACCATTGATACGAGAATAGAGAGTTGTGTGATAAAATCAAAAGCATCATACATGAAGCAAGAAAAAGTCACTAAAAAGACAGGAAAGAAAGAAAAGACCAAAATGGATGTCAGAAGACACCTTGAAATACACAATTGAGTGTAGAGAACCTAAAACAACTGGAATAAATGATGTAGTGAAACAGCTGAAGAGGAAATTTCAAAGGGAAGCTCAAGAATGTAAAGTATTATAATGAAAGGTCCAAAGAACTAGAGTTAGAAAACAAAAAGAGAAGAACACACAAAATTTCTCAAGTTGAAAGAATCAAAGAAACAAATCAAAGCCTCAAGTTTCATGTTGAAGGATACTATGGACAAAATGGAGTCCTGGTGTTGTGCAGTAGGATAAGCACTTGACTGTTAACCATAAGGTCAGTGGTTCAAACTCACCAGTCACTCTATGGAAACCTTATTATAGGACCGCTATGAATCATAAATGGCTTAACAGCACTTAGCAACCACAACAACAATGGGCAAAATGTTGAATGGTGCAGGAAGCATCTCAAGAAGGTGGAAGGAACATGTAGTCACTGTACCAAAAAAAAAAAAAAAAAATTGGTTACTGCTAAGCCATTTCAACAGAAAGCATATGTTCAAGAACTGATGGTTCTTGAAGTTCTTGAAGGAAGTCCAACCTGCACTGAAGGCATTGACACAAACAATTGATAGAATATAAATTAAAGTATTTCAATGTATGGATGCAGTGTTTGAGGCAAGGAAATCTGGAAGACAGCTACATGGCAAACCAATGATAAGAGATTAATATTTGTGCCTATATCAAAGAAAGGCAATCCAATGTAATGTGGAAATTCATGCACAATATCATTGATACCACATGGAAGTAAAATTTGCTGAAGATAATTCTAAAAAGATAATTCTCAATGCAGTAGTACATTGAATGTTAGCTGCCAGCAATTCAAACAAGATTCAGAAGAGGGCACAGAATGAGGACTATCATTGCTGATATCAGATGGTCTAGGCTGAAAGCAGATAATACCTGAAATATGTTTACTTGTGCTTTACCAACTATGGAAATGCATAGCCAAGAAAGTTTATTGACATTCAACTGTGTGGATTATGACAAACTCTGCATTACATTGAGAAGAATGGACATTCCAGAACATTAAATTATGCTCATGAAAAACCTGTACCTACCAAGAAGTAGTTGTCAGAATAGAAAAAGGGGATAGTAAAGAGTCTAATTTAAAATCAAGGAAAGGTATGTGCTAGGATTGTATAATTTCACCATACTCATTCAGACTGTATGCTGAGTGAATAATCTTGGAAGCTGATTATATAAAGTAGAATGTGGCATCATGATTTGAGGAAGACTCATTTTTGTTGTTGTTAAGTGCCATCAAGTTGGTTCTGACCCATAGCAACCCTGCATAGGGTTTCCAAGGAGTAGCTGGTGAGCTTCATCTGCTGACCTTGTTCAAACTGACATTGCAGTCCTGCACATTAACCCAGACCACCATACTAGGATTTTATTGCTGGAAGTGAAGAGGAGTTAAAATACTTACTAATCGAGATCAAAGACCGCAATTTTCAATACGTATTAAACCTCAATGTAAAGAAAACAAAGATCCTCAAAACTGAACCAATAAATAATATCATGAAAAATGGAAGAAAAGATTAAAGTTATCAAAAACGTCATTTTGCTTGGATCCACAATCAACAGTCATGGAAACAGCAGTTAATAAATCATATGACAGATTGCATTAGACAAATCTGCTGCAAAATACCTCTTATTGACATCAAGAGCAAAGATGTCAGTTTGAGGGCTAAGCAAAATTACTTGTTTGTTGTTGTTGTTGTTGTCAGGTGCCATCGAGTCAGAACCGACTCATAGCGACCCCATGCACAGCAGAATGAAACAATGTCCGATCCTGGGCCAACCTTACTACCGCCGCCACATTTGACGCCATCAATGATGCCACCTGGCTGATCCACTTCTTTTTCTCTGACCCTCCACCTTACCCAGCATGACATCCTTCTCCAGTGACTGTTCTCTCCAGACAATGTGTCCAAAGTATGAGAGACGAAGGCTAGCCGTCTTGGCCTCCAAGGAGCACTCTGGTTGCACTTGTATGGTGTTAATGATATTATATGATGATATCCTCATTCTGTTGGGTCACCTTTTTTGGAATGAGCACAAATATGGATCTCTTCCTATCACTTGCCCAGGTAGCTGTAATCCAAATTTCTTGGCAAAAATGAGTGAGCACTTTCCGTTTGTTTAAAGATTTCAATTTGTATTCTGCCAATTTCTGGAATCTTGGTTTCACCAATGCCTTCAGTGTTGCTTGGATCATTGATTACTGAACATATACTATCTCTTGAAATGGTTGAAAATTGACATTTCATTTTGGTACAGTAACTCTGTTTTTCCTTCCATCTTCTTTTAAAGCTCTCTGCATCAATCAATATTTTGCACATGTTGTTGTTAGGTGCACATGAGTTGGTTTCAGCTTATATGGATCCCATATGCATCATAACAAAACACTGCTAGGTCACGGGCCATCCTCACAACTGTTGTTAAGCTTGAGAATGTTGCTGTTGGGGTTCTTCCACATTAACAAGCATGCTGTCCTTTGTAAGGGACTGGTTTCCACTAATACTATTTCCAATGTATGAAGGATGAAGTTTGGCCATTCTTGTTTCTAAGGAGCACTCTGGCTATACATCTACCAACACAGATTTGTTTGTCATTATGACAGACCATGGTACCGTTAATATTCTTCTCCAATACCATAATTCAAATGTATCAATTATTCTACGGTCTTCCTTATTTATTCTGGCATTCACATGCATATAAGGATATTAGAAATATCATGGTCACATGCACCTTAATCTTCAAACTGATATCCATGTCCTTGAACACATTAAAAAGATCTTGCCTAATACAATATATCATTTGATTGTTTGCTGCTTCAATAAGCACTGATTGTGAATCCAAGCAAAAGGAAGTCTTGGACAATTTTAGTATTTTCTCCATTTATCATGTTTTCTAGTGGTCCAGTTGTGAGAATTTTTGCTTTCTTTTCATTGAAGGCCAATCTATTCTGAAAACTGTGATTTTTGAACTTCATCAGTAAGTATTTTAGGTCCTCTTCACTATGAAAGAGCAAGTTTGTGTCATCTACATATTGTAGATGAGATCCATATTTATGCCCATTCCAAAGAGAGGTGACCCAATGGAATGCGGAAATCATTGAACAATCTCTTTGATATCTCAAGCGAGTAAAGTTTCGCTAAAGGTAATACAGAAATGGCTACAATCGTACATTGACAGAAAACTTCCAGAGGTTCAAGCTGGATTCAGAAGAGGCCGTGGAACGAGAGATATCATTGATGATGTCCAGTGGATCTTGGCTGAAAGCAGAGAATATCAGAAAGATGTTTACCTGTGCTTTATTAACTATGCAAAGGCTTATGATTGTGTGAATCATGACAAGCTATGGACAACATTGCGAAGTATGAGTATTCCAGAACACTAATTGTACTCATGAGGAATCTGTACCTGGACCAAGAAGCAATTGTTCAAACAGAACGTGGGAACACTGAATGGTTTAAAATTAAAAAAATGTGTGCAACAAGGTTTTATTCTTTCACCATACTTATTCAACCTCTATGCTGAGCAAATATTCCAAGAAGCTGGGTTCTATGAATAAAAATGTGGCATCAGGATTGGAGGAAGACTCATTAACAACCTGAGATATGCAGATGATACAACCTTGCTTGCTGAAAGTGAAGAGGACTTAAAATATTTACTGATGAAGATCAAAGAGCACAGCCTTTGGTATAGATTGCATCTTAATGTCAAGAAAACAAAAATCGTCACCACTAGACCAATAAACAACATTCTTATCAACGGAGAAAAGATTGATGTTGTCAAGGACTTCATTCTTCTTGGATCAACTATCAACATTTAGGGAAGCAGTGGTCAAGAGATCAAATGACGTACTGCATTAGGCAAATCTGCTACACAAAGCGTTGAAGAGTAAAGTTGTCATCTTGAGGACTAAGGTGCGCCTGACCCAAGCCATGGTATTTTCAATACCCTCATATGCATGCGAAAGCTGGACAGTGAATAAGGAAGACAGTAGAAGAACTGATGCCTATGAGTTATGGTGTTGGAAGAGAATACTAAAAGTGCCATGGACTGCCAAAAGAACCAATAGATCTGTTTTGGAAGAAGTGCAGCCAGAGTGCTCCTTAGAGGCCAAGATGGCCAAACTTCGTATCTCATACTTTGGACATATTGTCAGGAGGGGACATTCACTGGAGAAGGATATCATGTTTGGTAAGGTGGAGGGTCAGAGAAAAAGAGGAAGATCCCCAACGAGATGATTGGCCAGGTGGCAGCATCGATGGACTCAAGTGTGGCAACAGTAGTGAGGTTGGCCCAGGATCGGGCCAACCTCCATTCTTTACATAAATTCGCTATGAGTTGGTGCCGACTTGATGGCATCTAACAACAACAACATATTGAAAGTTTTAAAGGAACCTTCCTCCAAACCTGATGCCATGATCTACTTCATGTAATCCAGTTTCTCAGATTATTTGCTCAGTATACTCTCTGAATAATTATGGAGAAAGAATAAAACCCTAGTACATACCTTTTCTTATTTGAAACTATTCAATATCCCCTTGTTCTATTTGAATGATTACATCTTGGTCTATGTACAGGTTTCTCACGAGAACAATTAAGTGTTCTGGAATACCCATTCTTTGCAATGTTTCTAATAGCTTGTCACGATCAACACAGTTGAAAGTCATTCCATAGTCAATAAAGCACAATTAAACATTCTGGAATGATTTTATTTCAGCCAAGATCCATCTGACATCAGAGCCTAGAATCCTTCAATATTGCAAGTTTAGGGTTGAGATTTTTCTTCAGTTTTTTCAGCTTGAGAAATGTGTTCGTCCATTTTATTTTTTTAAAATGCAGGTCTGTGCACATTTCATTGTAATACTTTTGTTTCTCCAGCTGATCTTTGAAATTTTTCGGTTCAGTTTTTACTCCATCAGTTCTTCAAATTGCTTTAGTTTCTCTATGTTCAAAAGCTCGTTTCAAAGTCTCCATTAATATCCCTTTTGAACTTTTCTTTTTTCATTTTTCCTGTATGAGGATTTTGTCTTCCCACAACTCTTCAGGTTTTCAGTCATTAGTGTCTAATGCATCAGATATCTTCTTGAGATGGTTTCTAAATTCAGGTGGGTTAAATTAAAGGTCATGTTTTGGCTCTTCTGAACTTATTTTCATTTTCTTAATCTTCAGTCTGAATTTGTACACAAGCACTTGATAATCTCTCCCACAGTCATCTCTAGCATTGTTTTGTCTGATGACACTGAACTTTCCCACTATTTCTTCCCAAGGATGTACTCAATGTCAATTTTATTCCTGTGTATTCCATCGGGAGAGGCCCAGGCATTTTAAAATGCCAATGCAATCATTAAGTCATTGATCTAATAAGATTCCATCATGTGATATCTAGCATTATTTCTGTTACCAAGACCATATTTTTAAACTAATGTTCTTCCTCTTTACTTCCAACCTTTCACTCCAATCACTAGTAACTATCAATACATATTTATTGCATGTTTGAACTATTTCAGAATGCTGAAGTTGGACGAATTCTTCAATTTAATTATCACAGGCTTTAGTGGTTGGTGCATAAATTTGAATAATAGTGGTATTAATTGGTCTTCCTTGTTGTTGTTAGGTGCCATCAAGTGGTTACTGACTCATCGTGACCCTATAAACAACAGAACAAAACACTCATTCCTGGGCCAACCTCACTACTGTTGCCACAATTGAATCCATCGAAGCTGCCACTTGGCCAATCAATCTCATTGGGGGTCTTCCTCTTTTTCTCTGACCCTGCATCTTACCAAACATGATAGCTTTCTCCAGGAACTGGTCTCTCCTGACAATATGTCTGAAGTATGAGAGATGAAGTTTGGCCATCCTATCACAGACAGCATTATACTTCAAGATAGATCTTAAAATGTTCTTTCTGACAATGAAGACATTTCTCTTGAATTTGTCTTCTTGGTATAATAAACAATATGATTTTCTGATTTAAAATGTCCAATACCAGTCCATTTCAGACACTTATGTCTAGGATATTTAACTTCATGTGTTTCTTTTAATTTTTGAAAACTTTAAATTTTCTTTGATTAATACTTCTTACCTTCCATGTTCTTTCTGATTCTTAATGGATGTTTACAGCTGTTTTTTAACCTCATTTTGAGTTGTGCTCCCTCAATAAATGAAATTCCTGAAACTTTCACTCTATTCAAGTCACTATGGTCAAGACTACTTTGAAGAGGCATTGATTCCCTAGTCATTTTTTAGTACCTTCCAACCTGAGCTGCTGCTGCTGCTGTGTGCCGTGGAGTCGGTTCCGACTCATGGCGACCCTGTACAGGGTTTCCAAGTTTGTAAATCTTTTTGTGTGCAGAATGTCTCATCTTTCTCCCATGGAACAGCTGGTAGTTTCGAACTGCTGACCTTGCAGTTCTCAGCCCAATTTGTAACCACTATGCTACAAGAGCTCCTTACAACCTGAGGGATTTATCTTTTTGAGGGGCACTGTATTTGGCAATTTTTGTTGTTATTCATAATGTTTTCATTTCAGGCACTATATTTGAAAATTTCCCATTGCTATTCATAAGGCGCTCTGGTAGCATATGGGTTATGAATCGGGGTGCTAATCTCAAGGTCAGCCGTTCAAAACTACCTGCTGTTCCATGGAAGAATGATGAGACTTTCTGCTCCCGTAAAGATTTACAGCCTCAGAAACCCTGTACAGGGTTGCTATGAGTCAGAACCAACTCCACTATACATAACAACAACAACAATAATTCATAAGGTCTTCTGTGGCTAAACATTCACTAGGAGTCATGGCACAGATACTGCTAACCGCATCTCTGCCCTTCAGTTGATGTGTCTTGTATTCTGGTGATTTAGAATAGTCAGATGAGGCAGAGGTTCCATAAGAGAAACACTTATTATAGAAAAGAGGCTTGCAAGTGGACATTTTGTTGCTCTTAGGTGCCATTGAGTCAGTACTGACTCATAGTGACTCTTTTGTTGTTGTTGTTGTTGTCAGGTCCCATCGAGTCAGAACTGACTCATAGCAACCCCATGCACAACAGAATGAAACAATGTCCGATCCTGGGCCAACCTCACTACCGCTGCCACACTTGAGTCCATCAATGATGCCACCTGGCCAATCCATCTCATTAGAGGTCTTCCTCTTTTTCTCTGACCCTCCACCTTACCCAGCACGACATCCTTCTCCAACGATTGTTTCCTCCGGACAATATGTCCGAAGTATGAGAGACGAAGCTTAGCCATCCTGGCCTCTAAGGAGCACTCTGGCTGCACTTCTTTCAAAACAGTGACTCTATGAACAACAAAATGAAAGACTGCCTGGTCCTGGGCCAACCTCACAACTGTTGCCACACTTGAGCCTATTGATGCTGCCACTTTGCCAATCCATCTCACTGGGGTCTTCCTTTTTTTCTCTGACCCTCCAGCTTACCAAACATGATATCCTTCTCCAGCAACTGGTCCCTCCTGAAAATATGTTCAAAGTGTGAGAGACAAAATTTTGCCATCCTGGCCTCCAAGGAACACTCTGGCTGCACTTTATCCAACACAGATCTGTTAGTTCTTTGGGCAGCCCATGGCACTTTCAATAATCTCCCCCAATACCTTAACTCAGAAGCATCAATTCTTCTGTGGTCTTCCTTATTCACTGTCTAGTTTTTAAATGCATATGAGCTTATTGAAAATACCATGGCTTGGGTCAGGCACAAGTTAATCTTCAAGCTGACATCTTTGCTCTTCAACACTTTAAAAAAGGTTTTGTGCAGCAGATTTGCCTAATGCAATACGGCCTTTGATTTCTTGACTGCTGCTTCCAGGAGTGTTGATAGTTGATCCAAGAAAAATGAAATCCTTGACACCTTCAATCTTTTCTCCATTGATAAGAATATTGTTTATTGGTCAAGTGGTGAGGATTTTTGTTTTCTTTACATTGAGATGCAATCCATACTGAAGGCTGTCCTCTTTGATCTTCATCAGTAAATATTTTATGTCCTCTTCACTTTCAGCAAGCAAGTTTGTATCATCTGCATATCACAAGTTGCTAATGAGTCTTTCTCCAATGTTGAAGCCATGTTTTTCTTCATAGAACCCAGCTTCTTGGATTATTTGCTTAGCATACAGGTTGAATAAGTATGGTGAAAGCATAGCACCCTGTTAAACACCTTTCTTTTAAACCATTCAGTGTCCCATGTACTGTTCAAACAACTGCCTCTTGGTTCATGTACAGATTCCTCATGAGCACAATTTAGTTTTTGGGACTACTCATACTTTACAATGTTGTCCATAGCATGTCATGATCCACACAATCGAAAGCCTTTGCGTAGTTAATAAAGCATAGGTAAACATTCTTCTGGTATTCTCTGCTTTCAGCCAAGAACTATCAGACATCAGAAATGAGATCCCTCATTCCATGTCCTCTTCTGAATCAGGCTTGAACCTCTGGAAGTTCTCTATCAATGTACACTTGCAGCCATTTCTGTATTACCTTTAGTAAAACTTTACTGGCATGGGATATCAAAGATAATGTCTAATGATTTATGCATCCCATTGAATAAGGAAGGCTTTAATGCAATGCTTAAACCTCCTGTTTCCAAACAAAGCTTTCGTAAGGTTTAAAAGGATTTGGGTAGTGAAAATGCATCATGTTTATTTTTAGGTATAAAAGGATTGCTGGGAAGTGGCCCATTTAGTAGGGGGACTGCTGTGGGTTAATGTGCTGGACTGCAAAGTTGGTTTGGACTGCAAGGTCAGCAGTTCAAGCTCACCAGCTGCTCCTTGGAAATCCTATACAGGGTCGTGATGAGTGGGAACCAACTCCACCAGCATTTAACAACAAAAATATGCTAATTGGTTGTGTTCTCAGTATGTCTTCAAGATGAACTCCACAGCAAAGACCTCTGGTAAGAGCAGACAGAACTTATTCTGGGATGTTGAGCATGTGTTCTTCTTTTGGGACCATAATTGAGACTCCTCGTAGGGATTGGCATTATTCTTTGCCCATTAGAATTTTTGTCCTCAAACTTGTGCCTAGGGCACTAGATCAACTAGTCTGACTCATAAAATATCTCATAAGGAAGTAAAAATACAGAATTTTTATGAGTGATCTTCTTTAATTGCAATCACATGAAATACATGATTTTTATGGGTTGTCTTTTGAAGTGGCATGTCCCACATTGTGGCTGTTGAACTATGCAATTTGGGCATGTCCTGCACATCTTTACGATTGTTTAAGCAAGTAGAGCAATGGGCTTTAAAATTCCTCAGGATTTCAGCCACAACACTCCAGTCAACAAGTGATCCATGTTTTATTACTGATTTCTGGATCTCCTTTTCTCCTTGTAAATGTCACCCTCTTCTTCTTCCAAGTGTGTCTTTGTCTGGGAGCTCTGTTGAAACCTGTCCACCATGGGTTTAAAATGTTGTTAGAATATATTCTAAAATATTAAAAATATTGTTAGAATATTGTTAGACTATATTCTAACATTGCAGCAACACACAAGCCACCACAACAAACAGACAGACCAGTGGTGGAAAGTATATAATATAACATTTTTAAAATCTGAAATAGTTTGTCACATTTTCTAATTACAAATAGAAATCAAAATACATGTTTTATAAGGCAATAATGCCAAACAGTATATAACTGCCATAGCAAAAATCTTGCCTACCAAATGTATTTATTAAAAAATTCAGGGAGTATGAATTAATTGTAAGATGGCCAAGACCAGGCGGTATTTCCTTCTATTGTACATATGGTGTTTAGGAGTTAGAATTGACTCGATGGCACCTAACAAATATAAAAACAAAAATAGGCTAAGAAATACAGTGTGCTCTTAGAAGAGGGGATGGCAATATTCTTTCATGTACTTTGGAAATGCTACCAAGAAAGAATAGTCCCTAGAAAAGGACATCATAATAGGTAAAGTAGAGGGTCAGTGAAAAAGGGGAAACTCCTCAATAAAATGGATTGACACAGTGACTGCAGCAATTCACTTAAGCACAACAATGATTGAGGATAAGGCTGGACAGGGCAATGTTTGATTCTGTTGTACACAGCATCATTATGTTTTGGAACAGGTTGGATTGCACCTAACAGCAGTGTAGTGGGTGATGTGTTGAGCTGCTAACCACAATGTCAGCAATTTGAGTTCACCATGTGCTCCATGGTAGAAAAATGAGACTTTCTGCTCTTGTAAAGGTTTATAAAAAAGGAACCCCTATACAGAGTCATGGGTCGCTCTGAACTGGAAATAACTACACTGCATACAGCCAGTCAAACACTGAGAAAACCTGAGAAGGATAAACTTGTTTGTTGTTGTTAGGTGCCATTGAGTCATTTCCAACTCTTGGTGACCTTAAGCATAACAGAACTAAATATTACCTGCTCCTATGCCAACCTAAAAATCATTGTTAAGCTTGAGCCAATTGCTACGTCCACAGTGCCAATCCATCTCGTTGGGTGTCTTCTTTTTCTTTGATACTACCAAGCGTGATGTACTTTTACAAAGCGTGATGTCCAAATTCATCAATTATTCTATGGTCTTCCTTATTTAGTGTCCAGTTTTCAAATGCATATCAGGTTATTGCTGCCTTAGTCCTCAAACTGACATCATTTTTTCTTGAACCCTTTAAAGATGTCTTGTGCAGCAGATTTGCCTAATGCAGTGTGTCGCTTGATTTCTTGACTGGTCCCTGTAAGTGTTGGTGGATCTAAACAAAATGAAGTGTTTGACAACTTCAATATTTTCTCCATTTATCAACAAATTATTTGTTGGTGCTGTGGTTGTAGCCTTCTGTAACTTACACACTAATGAACTCGATTAACATTCATACTTTGTTGCAAATTTAAAATGCCCTTTGCAGTGAAGAATGTCCTGTTTTTTTTAAAAACTTGCTTATTGTGAATTGAGTGAAGAGTTACAGGTGAAGATTGTTGGTTTTGCATTCATAAAGTCATGCACTTTATTTCATCTTAATGATTCAATCCCCCTTTGTTTCTTCTTAATGATTGCAATTCCCACATTTATGTCATTTCCTCCTTGTACTTCTTGTTTCCATTTAGATCATACTTCAAGTCTTACTTTACAGATAAGGAAATTAAGGTTCATTAATTTGTCCAAATTTGCACTATAAATTAGAGACAGAAATCACAACTTTTGACTAAATCTTATTCCACTACACAACAGCTGCTTAACTTCCTACTGTTGTTGCTAAGTGATATAATGTTTGATCCTACTCATGGCAACCATTTTTAGGGTTTCCAAGGCAAGTTTGAACCACCAATCTTGTGGTTAACAGTCCAGTGCTTATTCTATTACGCCAAACCAGGACTCCAACTTACTATTATTATCCTTTAAAGCAAAGACAAATTTTCAAATATTATGCAAATAACCAATATTGTATTAAAAATGCATTTCAATTACGCTTTGAGGAATGTAGTGATCATGTCTTGTTTCATTCATATTCAAGTGACTTCACTTTGTTTTTCATTAGGGTGTGTTTCAGCCATTCTTCGACCTTACAGTGTATAGCAATCCCTGTTTTTGTGCAGAACAAATACTGTTATTATTATTATTATTTTATCACCTTTGTCTGACCCTACTTGGAATCTTTAGATGGTGTGAACAGTTAAGGTTCTTGGCTGCTAACCAATGGTTTGTGGATTTGTATTCACCAAGAGACTGATCAGAAGAAAGGTTGGATGATTACTTCTAAAAATTTATCCATTGAAACCTTATGAAGCATAATTTTCTCTAATACAATGAATTAGATTTGACTCCCTGGCAACTGGTTGGATTAGTCAGTACCTCTGCTCAGCTTTCATGTTTATTTGTTTTCAATGACCTGCATTAAAGACTAATTGAATAAATACCCTCAGACCCCTGGTGTTATTCTACCATAATGCATAGGAAGTCCAAAGTTGATTGCTACCATGACCAAAGATTGAAACATGTGAGAATAAATTACACATCAGATTTCCACGTAAAAAGATTGAAGACATCTTTTAAGCTCTACCTGAAATCATATCTTTATTTGGCTTCCTCTCACTCTCTATCCTATTTTCTGTTTTATTATTATTATTTTTTTTACAGAAAACTATCTTAATTACTTATACAAGAACACATCTCTTAATTAAGGTCTGCTTCTGGGAAACTTGATCTAAAACCGAAGTGGTTCAGATGACCTGGCTTAAGTCCAATTTTTGGTGTTTTAAATTCTCATGCCACAGTTTTAAGGTTGGAGAATGGAAAGAAATTAGTAGTTCAAAAGTAGAATCCTCACCGGCCACACACTACGACCTATATCAATTCCCAGCCAGCCCAGTTCATGTGCAATCACTGCTACTCTATTAGTGAAGGCTTGCATGTTGTTAGAATACTAAACAGATTTCACTGGAGCTTCCAGACTAAGATGGACCAGAAAAAAAAAAATGCCTGGAGACCTACATCTGAAAATCAGTCAGTGAAATGGATCATAATGGTCTCATCCTTTGTGAGGATGATACAGAACGAAACAGTGTTCTTTAGTGCATGGGACTACCATAAGTTGCCACCAACTAGATGGCAGCTAACAGCAATAACCAATTTTTTAAAAAATGAGATAGAACAAAATTTTCCTAGAAATCCTTTACAAGACAATCTTATCCTTTTCTAAGGAAACTGAAGCTGAGAGTAGTTTAAGTTCATTTTTAAAACCTATCGCTAGTTTTTTTGAGCCTGCTGGAGAGCAGAGCCAAAGCCAGAAGAAGAGCCAAGTTCAGCCAAGAGATAGAGAGAAACAGATGCTAAGGATATCAGTTATGTCTGTATATCAAACTGTGCCTGAAGGCAACCAGACAGGACTTTTTCATTTACATGTGCCAAAAATAATTCTTTTTGTTGCTCATGCCAGGTTGGCTCAAAGTTCCTGGAAAATAAAGAAATAGTTCTAATTGATGGAAGAAACTCAGATACAGTTTTCAGTTGAGAAAAAGAGTTTTGAGTCCTTTTTTCTTCAACAATTAAATACATTCTTGAAACAATTTAATATATTTGTATATTAAGACTATGTACATAAAAGTAGGGAACAGTGAGGGCACTATGTTTTAACTGATATAAATATTTTCCAGGGAATATAAAAGATCCCTTAAAAAATACTGCTCTTTTACTGATAAAATTTCCAGCTCTGAGACTAAAATAGAGATTATAAGATAACATTGATATAATAATTACAGTTAAAATAATTTTAATTATTTTTCAATAAATGGACCTAATATTTAATATATTCAAGTACACTGCTACATTTTCTACTATTAGGTATAAATCCTGATAGAGGAAAATCTAATATGAATAATTCTGAAGATGGTATATCATAACTGAGAAGATGCAATACTATCAGAATTATTGTTATTTAGAAGCAGCATGCTGATTAAGTTAAGTGCTGTTGAGTTGGTTCTTGCTCATAACACCCCTGTGTAGGGTTTCTGAGGAGCGGCTGGTGGGTTTAAACTTTTGACCTTCTAGTTAGCAGTCAAGTGCTTATTCTACAGTGCCATGCTGGGTTAGTTATTAGGAAAATAGAATCTGGAGTCATACAAATTTCAAGTTGTATGAAAATTCTGAAAGATTCTAAATGTTTGATTTCTGGAAACATAACTTTTCAAATCCTTGCAACAGCAACATTCAAATGAGAATTATTATGATACTTAATAAGTTGACTGAGAATAAGTGAGAAATTATATGACAAATTCATAGGATAATGTAGATCATGTAGTAAAAAATTAAAGCTAGTAACTGCAATTCTGTTTCCCAGAAAAAAAATGCTTTTTAAACTGTTGTCATATGCACTGGTTTCAAAGAATTTTTTTGCAAAAATAAAAAATCTCTCAAAGTTAGTGTGTCAAAAGCTCATGAAGCTACAAGTAAAATATTTCACTGTAACTCATCTCCAAGGTGAAGATCTTTATGTAATATGAAGAGTGGTCAAATAAAAAAATACATGAAGATTAAAATGTATCTAATCAACTAGTTTATTTATATGAATGGCACCTAATTAAATTTATATTATAAATAATCTTTTTCCTTTTACTCAGTGGTAGTCTGTCAGAGGCCCAAACTCAATTGCTGTTTAATCAATTCCAACTCATACAACCTTATTGACAGGGTGGAAATATACCATGGAGTTTCCAATGCTGTAATCTTTATGGAAACATACTGACTCATCTTTCTCCTATGGAGTGCCTAGTGGGTTCAAACCAGTGACTTTTGGGACAAAAAAAAAAATTCATAAAATAATTTTGAATATGTGAGTATTACTACATTTACTCAATACAATTAACACTTGAGATTATGTTATTGTTCACACATTGTACACTAAACAATAGGTTTATCAATGAATTTGATGAAAGAGGAGACATGGTAACTTATTAAAATTCCCACATTTTACCTTAATAAACTGAGGTTAACTAAGGTTAAAAACAAATTAAATGGGAGAAGAGAGAAGTACGGCTTGATGGTGGACTGGAAATCAAAAGTGTGTGCACCCTCTTTAGCAAAGATGAAAATCAGATGACACAGATTCAGAGGATGGTCCAGGAACACTGAGTTTCAGATAAAAGTATAAATAAATGGATCGAGTGCTTCCTGGGAGAACAAATTTGAACAGAAGCAAAAACATCAAAATACTACAAAGCATCTTGCCAGGTCAGAATGCTATAAAATTAGAAATCAATAATAAAAAGATCAATGAAGTAAAATCAAATACATGGAAATAGAATAACAACCTGCTTAAAAACTACTGGACAATAGAAAAACTATAAAGTGAAATTAAATAATTCTGAGAAGCAA
Source organism: Chrysochloris asiatica (assembly GCF_000296735.1). Taxonomy (NCBI): domain Eukaryota; kingdom Metazoa; phylum Chordata; class Mammalia; order Afrosoricida; family Chrysochloridae; genus Chrysochloris; species Chrysochloris asiatica. The sequence goes on from NW_006408967.1 coordinate 547,479, forward strand.
ATGAGAACAGAACACAATGTACCAAAACCTTTGGGACAAAACAAAACACAAAAAAACCTTTGGGACACAGCCAAAGCAGTGGTGAGAGGCCAATTTATAGCAAGAAACACACACATCCATAAAGAAGAAAGAATCAAAACCAGCATTTTAACACAACAGCTCCATACAACAATATTAAAAAGACCAACAAAGCAAACCTACAGTCTTAAAAGAAAAGAAATAATAAGAATGAGAAAATAAATAAATGAAAGAGAAAAACAGCAGTATCAGCAAGACAAGAAGTTGGTTCTTTGAAAGGATTAATAAAATCCACAAATCATTGGTAAAACTATTAAAAGAAAAGAGGGAGAAGATGCAAATAACACCCATGAGAAACCATATGGATGGTTTCACAGCAGAACAAACCTAAATAAAAAAGGATAGCAGAATGCTATGGAGTTGTATTCAAATGAATTTGAAAATATGGAAGAAATGCATGTGTTTGTAGAAAAACATGACCTACCTAAAGTAACACAGAGTGAAGTAGAAAACTGGAAAAGACCTATAGCAAAAGAAGAAATTGATCAAGCCATCAAAAATCTTCTGACCAGAAAAAAGTCCAGGCTCAGATGCTTTTATTGATGAATATTACCAATCATTAAGAGAAGAGCTAACACCAATCAAAGTACTTCAGAATATAGAAAAGGGTGGAAATTTTCCAATACATTTTATGAAGCGAATATACCCTTATATCACTCAAAAGCTGGATAATATGCTAAACTGCAAGGTCAGTTTGAGTTTCAAGGTCAGCTCAATATTTTTAAAAAATCAACATAAACTACCATTACTGTTGCTGTTAAGTGTCATTGAGTCGATTCCTACTCATAGAGACCCTGTATAGGGCTTCCTAGAAGTGGCTGGTGAATTTGAATTGTCAACCTTATGGTTCCAGTTGGCCTTTTGGTCCTGTGCAGTACTACACAGCACCAGAGAGATGGATATCAAAACAACAATGTGTTATCATCTCCCACATGCATTAACAGCCAAGTTAACAAAAAAAGAAATAATAAATGCTGACAAGGGTGCGGAAAGTCTGGAACCATCCTACATTGCTGGTGGGGATGGAATATGGTTCGACCACTCTTGAAAATTGTATGATGCTTCCTCAGAAAGTTGGAATTAGAAATACCTTTGTTGTTGTTGTCAGGTGCCATCGAGTCGGAACCGACTATTAGCAACCCCATGCACAGCAGAACAAAATTGCATTAGGCAAATCTGTTGCACAGGAACTTTTTAAAGTGTTGAAGAGCAAAGATATCACCTTGAAGACTAAGGTACGTCTGACCCAAGCCATGGTATTTTCAATAACTTCATATGGATGTGAAAGAAATACCTTATGACCCAACAATCCCACTACTTGGTATATATCCACAAGAAATATGAGCCAGTCATTGGATTTAGTCGAAGTGCAAATAACGATGACCAAGTAAAACCATATCATTCAGGAATAGAGTTTTGCCATTTAAACAAGATCACCCCTTGGTGGATTCCTTACAAATAGTGATGACAGAGAGTCCCAGACAGGAATCAAGAGAAAATTACTTAGGGCATCAAAAGAAGATGAAAGTATGGAGGAGAAGAGAAAGAGAATAAAGAAACAAAAGAGAAATTACATTTATCCTTCTCAGAGAGTAGAGAGTTAGAATCCAGTTTAAGTTCTGAAAGTAGCTGTGGTTCTGATTCTGACTCTGAATCAATTGCCAGAACAGATCAAGATTATGTAGGTGGAGACCATGACTATAGCAAATTCATGCAAACCAGACCTAAAAGAAAACTCAGAAATCAGCATACCAATGGAAAAAGAAACTGGAAGATGAGAGGCACCTGAGGAAGAGGCAGACAGGGCAGATGAGGTAGATGGAGTAGAGGAGGAAGAGGTAGAATAGGCAGGGGAAAGGGGTATCGAGGGAGAAGTGGAGGTAGCACAAAAGGGAGAGGAGAAAGAGGTGCTTTCAGAGGAGCTACTAGAACCAAAGTACAAGAAATGCAGATAAGGAATTTGATACCATATTTTTGGGGTCATTTTAGTAGACTGCCTCAAATTTAAATAAGAAACTAAGGTAGGAGGACTGTTTAATGATGATTCTGATAATGACAAGTTTGTATCCGCTGAGGATCCTCTGAATCTTGGTACATCCAGATCAGGCACAGTCTAAAAATGACAGGAAAAGCCAGGTTTAGCAATTTTATGTGATGGAATTATTGACAGTTGATAAATTTAGAATAATTTAACCAATTTAATGGCCTTCTATTGTAGGGAATTTACCAGGAAATCTGCAAAGCAAGTTGTGTGGAGACTTCTGCTTCCTTTTTACATTGGTGCTTTCCCATTATGCTAGTATACATATATTTTAAGACTTTAGATCTCTACACTTCATTTATTCAAACAAGTCCTACTTATTAGGCTTTAAATTAAAAGAAATTCTCCCTATATATATATATACATATGCTCACACTACAGATTTGCTACATTAAAGAAGCAGTCATCATCTTAAGAGTAGCATGACATTTTTATCTCAATGGAATATCCCATTTTTGCTTTTATATTATAGAAATACAGCACCTCTTAAAGAGTTTTATACAGTTTGTTTTTGTCATTTTTATTCCTATACCCAGTAGTAATAACTTTTGCACAATACTCCGATCCTGAAGACAGCAATTAAATGTTTACAGTTTCTATAGTATAAAAATGATCTGGATTGTTTTACTTTTCCCAGGCCAAATGTCCATTAATTGTAATTAACTGAAGTATACATTTATACTAGAGTTTTTGTTTGTTTTTTTTGGGGGGGGATGAGTGGGTGAGGAGTGTCTTGATGTGCTTTTCATTGGTTTGCTTAATTTGTATAAAAGGCGAGAAAGGGTTTGTTGTTGTTGTAAGGTGCCATTGAGTTAGCACCAACTCATAACGACCTTATGCACAACAGAACAAAACACTGCCCGATCCTGGGCCAACATTACTACTGTTGCCATGCTTGAGTCCATCAATGCTGCCACTTGGCCAATCCATCTCATTGGGAGTCTTTCTCTTTTTCTCAGACCCTCCACCTTACCAAGCATAATATCCTTCTCCATTGACTGGTCCCTCCTGACAATATATCTGAAGTATGAGAGACAAAGTTGGCCATCTTGGTCTCTAAGGAGCACTCTGGCTTTACTTCTTCCAAAATGGATCTATTGGTTCTTTTGGCAGCCCATGGCACTTTCAATATTCTCCTCCAACACCATAACTCAAAATTATCAATTTTTCTATGGTCTTCCTTATTCACTCTCCAGCTTTTGCATGCATATGAGGTTATTGAAAATACCATGGCTTGGGTCAGGCGCACCTTAGTCTTCAAGCTGACATGTGTGCATTAACTTTATAAGAAAGAACACTTGAAGTATTTTAAGAAAAAAGAAATATGAGCCAGATCACTCTTATATATGTGTACACCAATGTTCATTGTAGCACTTTTCACAATAGCAAAAAGCTAGAGACAGCCTAGTGCACATCATTGGAAGAATGGATGAACAAACTGTGATGCAAACACACATTGAATACTATGTAAACTTGAAGAATAATGATGAAGCTGCAAAACACCTCATAACATGGATGAACCTTGAGGACATTATGCTGAGTGAAATTAGTTGATCACAAAAGGACAAATACTTCATGAGACCAATATTGTAAAAGCTTGTGAAAAGTTTCCCATACTAAATAAAATATTCTTTGAAAATTAGCAAGGGAGGTAGGGAGGGATAGGAGAGTAATTCATTGGCTAGAGGGTATACACATGTTAGCTAAGTTGATAGGGAGGACAATATACAAGGAGGGGGAGGACAATACACAAGAAAAGGGAGAGTGGCAGATGAACAATGAAGATAAGGGAAAACTTAGGGAGGCATTCATGGGCTTAATGAGACAGAGGAAATAGTGATTTATACATAACCTTCAAACAACAATATTGTGTGAGTAGATACATGGATTGAGACATAGGCTGAACGGGTAAAGGAGAGAAAAAATGTTTATGTGCTTGGCTGACTTATGGATACTGATTTCCCCTGCCTACTATTGTAAAGTGGACATGTATGTGTGATAGAAATGAATATTGGTAATTATGATGACATAAAGCTTGTAAACCTACCTTCAACCTATAACTGATTGGATTTGCTAAAAGGGTTACTAGAATTTGCCCAAGGAAATAGGCTTCTTGTTAAGCCTTTGTAGAGAATGGGGTTTTATGTGGAATTCTAAGCCCCACTCAGAACCTTCTGAGTTGGGACATTGCCACTTGAATAGACATGGAGACCAATGTAGAATTGCTGGGAAAACAGAAGATTCTTATTGAAAGTAAAACCTGCAGAAAACAAAAATAGACCCTTTGGGTTTTGAATATCAAGCAAGCTGTTTTCTTTGGAGGCATCAAGGAAAGAAAAGTCACCCATCAGGGAAAACTCTCTTTTAGGACTGAAACACAAAAAGAACCCATAAGCAGTATAGTATGCTCTCTGGTGACCACCCATGTCTACTTGTGAGTGGAAGAGGAAATGTATCAATGAAGACCAGGGCTGAGTTTTGCCATATTCCTTTGGCACCCTTTGACCTTGAGATGAGAGCGAGAGGAGGAAATACTGGATGGTCTGGAGTTTAGGAAGATGTGTGAACTTCTGAACCCATGGGCACTGACATAGTCCCTGTGAGTTAGGGATGAGAATGAAGTAGCCAGCTAGTCTGAAGTGCAGGAAGGTGTGCATGAACTCCTAAACTTGCAGCTAGTACCCATTTTACCTAACTTGCATGACTAGCTGACCAAAACTCAAACTGAGGGAGATATAGATGTTTGGTAGTGAGAACAAGTGTAAATTGCTACAATTTGATGAAATAACTTTTGCCTATGAATGCATTGATGTCAAATTCCAACTGTAATGGAAGGATTCTTCATATCAAGGAAAAAACTTGTTTCCTCAGTATATTGAATTGACAGGGATGAAAAATTTAGACATTGGCTATTAATGATGTCAGGCTACCAAGCCATGAAGTGGCTAGTTTACAAGCTATCATTCAATTGAACATAGGGATCTATGAGTCAGAAAAGACTTTGAATCACCTAACAACAATTATGATTGGTTTTATTTTTTTTTGAGAAATTTTAAGATAATAGCCTTATCAGGAAGGACATCATTCTTGGTGAGATAAAGGGTCATAGAAAAAAAGGAAGGTCCTTGGTAAGATGGATTGACACAGTAACTGCACCAATAGTCTCAAAAATAATCATTGTGAGGATGGCACAGGACTGGACATTGCTTCATTCTGTTGCACATAGTGTTGCTACAAGTCAGAAACAACTCCATAGCACCTACCAACAACAGAAACAGAAACAGCAAGACTTATTTAGAAATTTAGGTATTAGTTTGTTCTCAGTACTTCTATTGAGTTGTTACTTGGTTTTCTTTACTAATAACCAGTTATAATCTATTTAAACTTGTTGTTGTTATTAAGTACCATCTACTTGGTTCTGACTTCTGAAGAGCAGCTTCTATGTTTGAAACTCCAGCCTTGTGGTTAGCAGTCCAGTGATTATCCTAGTACCATTTAGTAATTTTTTGTTATGTACCATTGAATGGGTTCATACTCATAATGACCCTGTATAGGGTTTCTATGGAGCAATTGGTGGTTTTGAGCCAATGGCTTTGTGGTTAACAATCCAATGTTTACTCTACAGCACCACACCAGGACTCCATTTTTAATAATTATTATTGTTATTAAGTGCCATTGAGTTGGTTCTGAGTCACAGTGACCGTATATAGGGTTTCAACTGGTGAGTTTGAACCAACAATCTTACAGATAGAGTGCTTATGCTACAGGGCCACACCAGTACTTCATGAAATAATTTAATAATCAGTTTTATATTTTAACTCATTGGAAATATTAAAACAATTGTAAAATATAAAATATATTTTATTATTCTTAATCTCTAAAATATAATGTACTACATAAAGGAAGGAGTCCTAGTGTGGTGCTGTGGGTTAATGTGTCCTACTGCAAAGTCATTTAAACTGCAAAGTCAGCCGTTCAAACACATCAGCTGTTACATGAAAACCCTATACAGGGTTGCTATGGATTGGAACCAACTCGATGGCACTTAACAACAACAATCTAAAGAAAACTATTAATAAATTACTGTGTAGTTTATAGTCTACGTAAAAAGATATTGTTGTTAAGTGCCATTGATTCAGTACTGACTCATAGCGACTCTGTGTACAACAGAACAAAACACTGCCCAGACCTTGGCCGACCTCTCAAGTGTTGCCATGCTTGAGCCCATTGATACTGCCATATTGCCATTCCATCTTACTGGGGGCCTTCCTCTTTTTCTCTGACCTTACACTTAGCAACATGATATCCTTCTCCAGTGACTGGTCCCTCACAATATGTCCAAAGTATCAAAGACAAAGTTTGGCCATCCTGGTCTCCAAGGACCACTCTGGCTGCACTTCTTCCAACAGAGTTCTGTTTGTTCTTTTGGTAGCCATGGTGCTTTCAATATTCTACAACACTATAATTCAAATGCACCAATTCTTCTGTGATTTTCCTTATTCACTGTCTAGCTTTTGCATATACATGAGGTTATTGAAAATATCATGGCTTCGGTCAGGTGCACCTTAGTCCTCAAGCTGACATCTTTCTCTTCAACACTTTAAAAAGATCTTGTGCAAAAGATTTGCCTAATGGAATGTGAAAAATAGCACCAAGGATAGTAGGAAGTAAATGGATATATACCTTTGTAAGTTTCTTATTTTGTACAGAAAGATCTTGTTCTTAAGTGCTGGTGAGTCATGTAATGGTTAGGGTTTGCATAAACTAAACTTGACCAAGATTTACAGAAGATTGTTGTTGTTGTTGTTGTTGTTGTCAGGTGCCATCGAGTCAGAACCAACTCATAGCA
>NW_006408967.1:557671-561464 GCF_000296735.1 Chrysochloris asiatica
AAAATAATGAATTTCTGGATTCTCCTGCAAATTCCCCAGCTATAAACCCTCTGAACCTCCAAACATACCTTTATATTTGTTACAGAGTTCCAACACCAACTCATGAGTCCTCTTGACCCGGTATTCCGTGTTGTTGTTGACCGAGCTCCTCATTACACATCTACCTGATCCGCCATCTTCCATTGTTGTTGTAGTTTGGTGCCATTAAGTTGGTACCAAATCATAGTGACACAAGAGAACAAAACACTGACCAGTCCTGGGTCAACCTCACAATCGTTGATATGCCTAAGGCCATTGCTGCTGCTACAGTGCCAATCCATCTTGTTGGGGGCCTCCCTAGTTATCTCCAACCCTTTACTAAGCATGATATCCCCATCAAGTTTCTTGTTCCTCCTGACAATATGTCTGAAGCATGAGAGACAAAGTCTGGCCATCCTGGTCCAGAGGCATTCTGGTTGTATTTTTTCCAACATAAATTGGTTTGTTGTTTTGGCAATCTATAGTACTTTTCATACTTTCCTCCAATTCCATAGGTGAAATGCATCAATTCTTCTATGGTGTTCGTTACTCACTGTCCTACATTCATATGCATATGAGGTAATTTAAAATACCATATCTTGGAGCTGCCACACCTTAGTCCTTAAACTGACATCTTTGCTCTTCAACACTAAACAGTTCTTGTGAAATAGATGTGCCCAATGCAATACATTGTTTGATTTTCTTACTGCTATTTCAATGAGTGTTAAAGGTTGATCCAAGCAAAATGAAGTCATTGACAATGTCAATCATTTCTCCATTTATATGGTCGTTTATTGGTTCAGTGGTGAGGAATTTTGTTTTCTTTACTTTCAGACACAACCCATACCCAAATATCTTCATCAGTAAATATTTTAAGTCCTCTTCACATTCAGTAAGCAAGGTTGTATAATCTGCATATGTTGTTGTTGTGGCTCAGTGTCATTGAGTTGGTTCCAACCCATAGTGACTCTGTATAGGGTTTCCAAAGGGCAGCTGGTGAGATTGAACAGCCAACCTTGCAGTTCTAACAGCTTTGCAGTCTGGAGCATTAATCCACAGTGCCACACCAGGACTCTAATGTGCATATATAGCAGATTGTTAATGAGTCTTCCTCCTATCCAGATGCCACATTTTTCTTCATATAATTCAGCTTCTCAGATTATGTGCTCAGCATACAGATTGAATAAATTTGGTGAAAAAATACAACTCTGGCACACACCTTTCTTAATTTTAAACCGTTCAGTGTTCCCTGTTTTGTTCAAAGAATTGCCTTTTGGTCTATGTACAAGTTCCTCATAAGTACAACGAAGTGGTCCAGAATACTCATTCTCTGTAATGTTGTCCATATCTTGTCATGATCCACACATGGAAAAGCCTTTTGTAATCAATAAAGCACAGGTAAATATCTTTCTGGTATTGTCTGCTTTCAACCAAGGTCCATTCTAATGTCAACAATGATAATCCTCGTTCCCCATCCTCCTCTGAATCCAACTTGAACCTTTAGAAGTTCTATGTCAATGTATGGTTGCAGCAATTTTTGAAATTAACTTGACTTGCATGGAATATTAGCCAGTCATTGGAGAAGGATATCATGTTTGGTAAGGTGGAGGGTCAGAGAAAAAAAAGGAAGACTCCCAGCAAGATGGATTGGCAATTTAGCAGCATCAACGGGCTCAAGCATGGCAACTATTGTGAGATTGGCCCATGACCAATGTGTCGTTCTGTTGTGCACAGGCTCACTATGTGTTGGTACCAACTCCATTGCACCTAACAACAACAACAACAACATTGGGTCACCTCTCATTGAAATGGGCACAAATATGGATCTCTTCCATTCACTTGGCCAGGTAGTTGTCTTCCAAATTTCTTGTTATAGATTAGTGAGTGCCTCTAGTGCCACATCAGTTTGTTGAAAGATGTAAATTTGTATTCCATTTAATTTCGGTGCCTTGTTCTTTGCCAAAGCTTTCAATGCACCTTGGACTTCTTTTTTCAAGATCATTGACTCTTGATCATATGATACCTTTTTAATGTTGAAAATCGACCATTTTTTTTGGTACAGTGAATTCATTCCATCTTCATTTGATGCTTTTTGCATCACTCAATATTTTGCCCATAGAATTCTTCAATACTGTAAGCTGAGGCATGGATTTTTTCTTCAGTTCCCTCAGATTGAGAAATGTTGAATGAGTTCTTGCTTTTTGGTTTTCTATCTCCAGATATTTGAATATTTTGTTATAATATTTGACTTTGTCTTCTCACACTGACTTTTGAAATTTTCTGTTCAGCTCTTGTACCTCCTTAATTCTTCCATTTACTTTAGCATCTCTACAGCTCTGGTAGCATAGTGGTTATGAATCGGGCTGCGAATCGCAGGGTCAGCAGTTCGAAACTACCAGCTGCTCTGTGGGAGAAAGATGAGGCTTTCTGCTCCCGTAAAAATTTACAGCCTCGGAAATGCTGTTCAGGGTCGCTATGGGTTGTAACCGACTCCACGGCACTTTACAATAACATCAACAACAAAAGCACTGGAGAGCAAGTTTCAGAGTCTCTTCTGACATCCACTTTGGTGTTTTCCTAATTATCTTTGAGTTTCTCCCTGTATGATATTACTGAAAACCATCATTCCGAGTCTAAATGTAGGTTAAATAGAATACATATTAAAAATTTTAAATAGAAATCTGTATCAGAAAACATAAAACATTATCAAAAGCCTTTGATCTAAAGCCATGTAGTTTCAAAAGACATAAAAAATTAACTCATTTTGAGTTCACTGCCTTCTTTTTTATAGCAACTATTAAGGGGATTTGCACTTTACTACTGACTGAATGGAGTCCTACTGTGGCGCTATGGGTTACTGTACCAGACTGCAAAGCCGTTTGAACTGCAAAGTTGGTGGTTCAAGCTCATCAGCTGCTCCTCAGAAACTCTACGCAGGGTTGCTATGGGTTGGAATCTACTCAATGGCACTTAACAACAACAACAACAACTGACTGAGTAAATGTATTAGTGAGAAAAGAAGACCATAGAAGAATTGATGCTTTTGAGTTATGGTGTTGGAATAGAATATTGAAAGTATTATGAACAGCCAAAAGAGCAAATATGTTTTGGAAGATGGCTAACCAGATTACTCCTTAGAAGCTATAATGGCTAGACTTTGTCCTTCATACTTTGGACATATTATCAGGAGATAATGTAACATCAAGAAGATCACCTTGTGATCTGTTTCCAAAAAATCACGCCCAACAAAACTCTTTGAGCAGGTCTATTCTGTCAGTCATGGGGTTGCAGTAGGTTTGTTGTTGTTTGGATATTTAAGGAACAATTTTACATTATTTCTTTAGTAGGGGAAATAAATAAAATGTGTCATTTTAATGAGATTTTGCAGTCTAGTGTTTTGTTCCTAAAGATTTTACTTTTTTTTTAATGTTTTGTTGTGAATTATATAATAGTTTATATGGGAGAACTTTAGTTTTACATTCATTCCATCGTATATAATCTCATTGCAATGGTTCCAATCCTCTCCATGCATCATTAACCACCCAAAGGGTATATCCCACAAACCTGCCCCCAACACTTCCCCCTTCTTCCCCCAGTTTTTGGACCACAGTCCCATTCCCTCTCTGGGTCCAAAGTCCCCAGTCGCTTCATCACTCCATGTCATCATCTCTGTCTCTATCTCAGGCATCTCTGTTTCTCTGGGTAGGGTCCCGCTCTTGGCTCTTCTCCGTTGATGGTCCCACACACCAATGTTTATAGCAGCAGAAGATATGTG
>NW_006408967.1:562896-566993 GCF_000296735.1 Chrysochloris asiatica
TGATGAACTTGACCTATACCTATGGAGCAGCGACTCAAAAGAGGGAACAAATCCTCACAGCAAGAAACATTCACACACACCCCCACACACAGAGTGGACAGAGAAGGGCAACTTGGACATTGGATACTCAAATGGGGAGGTGGGGACTACAAAGGCAAGAAGTGACTGGCTTACAACCTTTTAAGAGGGAACCTGGTGCTAGGGAGTAGGGCGGAAGGCAGAATCTCCAGTATGTACTATTCAATCTGTCTGGGTGGAGCTGATGAAAGGAGATACAGATGGGTAACTCGTGATACTATAGGGAATTATGCTTATCAGGACGGACTATGAGGGTTGGAAATGCAAAGGTAGAAGTTTTGCAACAAGGAAGGGAGTGATTAATTCTCAAAGATTTTACTTTTTAAAGGTATATTATGTGATTTTCCCTTTCTAGTTAAGGAGCTCTGGTAGCGTAGTGGTTACGAATTGGGCTGTGAACCTTAAGGTCAGTGGCTTGAAACTACCAGCCGCTCCGTGGGAGAAAGATGAGGCGTTCTACTCCTGTAAAGATTTACACCCTCAGAAACCCTGTACAGGGTTGCTATGGGTCCGAACCGACTCGAAGGCACTTAACAACAACAGTTATATAAAGAGCTCTGGGCATGCAATGATTAAGGACTAACCTAATAACACAGAGTGTTTTAATCCACCTGTGACTCCCTGAGAGAAATGACCTGGTAATCTGTTCCCATACAGATTGTTGTTGTTGCTAAGTGCCCTCAACTAAATTCTGACTCAAACCAACCCTGCATAGAATTTCCAAGGAATGACTGGTGAGTTTTAACTACAGACCTTGCAGATCAAGTAGACCTTGTAGTTCAGTGCTTATCTTACAGCTCCACACAGGACTTCTAAAGATAAGCAGATGGGTATTTGCTCTGTAATAGTTAGCTAATTTTTGTTAGTGATAAGTGTTATTGTGTCAGTTTCGACTCATTGCAACCTTGTATAGGGTTTGTGAAGAGCAGCTGGTAAATTTGAACTGCCTGCCTTATGGTTCAAATCAATTTTGAAGTTGAGCATTTATCCTAGAATGTCACACGGATTAATACAGTACAGATTAGTATGTCTATTATGAAATTATTAAAAACATATTATGCCTACCAAGATGTTGCTGTTGTTCATAGTTGCCATTGAGTCTGTTCTGACCAATAGCAATACAATACACAAAAGAACATAACATTGCTTGGTCTTGTACCATCCTCACAATCATTGTTAAGCTTGAGACAATTGCTGTTCCCGCTGTGCCAATCCATCTGGTTAGGGGTTTTCTGCCTTTTCACAAACCCTGCATTTTGCCATGCATGATACCCTTTTCCAGGTAAAAGTTCCTGCTGATAAAATGTATGAAATATGAGGCAAAGTCTTGTCATCTGTCTTCTAAGGACCATTCTGACTTTACTTCTCCCAACACATATTTGTTTTTCTGGAAGTCCATGATACTTTCAATATTTTTCTCCAACAGCATAACTCAAATGCATGAAATCTGTTATGATCTTTTTGTGGTGCATGTTAGTCCTTAAAATGACATCTTTGCTCATGAACACTTGAAAGAGGTCTTGTGCAGCAAATTTGCCTAATACAATATGTTTTTTGATTTCTTGACTATTACTTTCATGAATGTTGAATGTGGATCCCAGCAAAATGAAATCTTTGACAGCTTCAATCTTTGTTCCATTTATCCTGATGCTATTTATTGCTTCAGTGGTGAGGATTTTTGTTTTCTTAACAATGAGCTGCATTCCATATTGAGGGCTGAGGCTTTTGATCTTCATCAATAAGTATTTTAAGGCTTTTTGCTTTCAGCAACAAAAGCTGTATTATCTATCACAGGCTGTTGCTGAGTGTCCCTCCAATCCTGATGCCATGTACCTCTTCATATAATATCATTTCTCAGAGTATGTGCTCAGCCAAAGATTGAATAAGTATGGAGAAAGAATATAACCATAACACACAACTTTTCTGATTTTTAACTATTCAGTAGCCTCTTGCTTTATGCTAAAACTGCTTCTTGTTCTATGCAGTTTCCCATGAGAAAAAATGATGTGTTCTAAAATCTATAGCTCATCTTGAGTCACATAGTAGAAAGACTTTGCATAGTCAATAAAGCACAGGTAAACACCATTCTGATATTCTCTGCTTTCAACCAAGATACATCTGATGTAAGCAATGATATTCTCATCCCATGTCCTTTTCTGAACTCGGGTTGTATCCCTGGAAATTCTCTGTTAATGTACTGTTGCAGCTGTTTTTAAAGTATCTTTAGAAAAATATTACTAGCATGTACTATTAATAATATTATCCAATGACTTCTGCATACTATTAGGTCACTTTCTTTGGAATGGACACCCTTATGGATCCCTTCTATTCAGTTGCCCAGGTACCTGTCTTCCAAATTTCATGGCAGAAATGAGTGATTGCCTTCAGTGCAGCATCTCTTTGTTGAAAAAATCCAATTTGTAGTCCATCAATTCCTGGAGCCTTGATCTTTGCCAATGCTATCAGTGCACCTTGGATTTCTTTTTTTCAGTATCACTGGCTTTTGATAATATGCTACCTCTTGAAATGGTTGAATACTGAGCATTTCTTTTTGGTACAGTGACTTTGTGTATTGTTCCATCTTATTTTTTATTTTATTTTATATTTTTTATTCATATTGTTCCACGACACCAGCTACCATTTTCATAATATATCAAAATTCTCATTATTTCCACTGTTTGTGTTTTTTATTTATTTATTTATTTTACCAAACCTTCCTCATAGTTGTTGTTGTTAAGTGTCATTGAGTTGTTTCCAATCCATGGTGACCATACATAGAGTTTCCAAGGAGCAACCAGTGAGTTTGAACTACCAACTTTGCATTCAAACTGAACTTTTTATCGAGTGGTTAGCGCTTCAAATTCAGTAGTAGCAAAACAATCCAGTTAAAATGCTAAAATATCTGAACATACATGTCAAGAAAGAAAACATGCAAATAGAAAACTAGCACATGAAATTATATTTAACATTGTTTGTCATTAGGCAAATGCAAATTAAGATGATTTGCTAATAATAATAAAGGACAATACCAATTGCTGTCGAGGAAAAGAAGCAAAAATCATTCTTATTCATTACGTGTGGAAATGTAAAAATTGTTTAACCATTTTAGAGGACAGTTTGCCAATTAAATTACATATCTAAACATGACCTAGATATGTTGTTGTTGTCAAGTGCTCTCGAGTCAGTTCTGACTCATATTGATTCTCTATAGGGTTTCCAAAGAGTGGTTTGTGAGTTTGAACTACCTATCTTCTGGTTAACACTCCAGTGCTTGTCTTACAGTGACACACCAGGACTAGGATCTAGCAGTAACACTCTTCAATATTTATTCAACTGATATGTATACACTACTGTTTGAGTTTATTAAATGTTTCAGGCTTATTTATGTTTCTGAATATTCATTAGCTCTTGATGGTATAATGGTCTATTTACCGAGAATGTCATCCTTTTTTTTCAATTAACAGAACTCGTATCATCTAGAAAATCCATCTCAAGAAATGCTGCCAAATCAAAACAAGGGTTTACTACGTGTCATTGTAGTCAGTCATAGAAATGGGTCAAGATCCATTCCAAGCTTTATTATCAGAAAGTCAGCAATCTGGAGGACAGGGAGAATGATATTTCAAGACTGTCCTGTCATTTACAAAGAACAGTCTCATTCTAAAGGGTAAATTACATTTGGATGTACTCTTAATCTATTTTAACATCAGGATAGTATTCTTTGGAAAAAGAAACAATAAGACAATAAACTTCCTCAAACATTCTACTTTTAGGGAAAAAGAAACAATAAGTCAATTAACTTCCTGAAACATTCATCATCAAAAGGATAATATCCAGATCAGTCATGAGGTACAAAGCTGTAAGTGATAGGATAATACCCATGCACCTACAGGGAAGTCCAGTTAATACCACTATTATTCAATCTATGCACCAACCACAAAAGCCAGTGAGGATGAAATAGAAGAATTCTACCAACTTCTTCAATCTGAAATCGATCAAACATGCAATCAAGATGTATT
>NW_006408967.1:568153-579337 GCF_000296735.1 Chrysochloris asiatica
TTGAAGAGCAGAGATGTCAGCTTGAGGACTAAGGTGCGCCTGACCCAAGCCATGGTATTTTCAATAACCTCATATGGATGCAAAAGCTGGACAGTGAATTAAGAAGATCGTAGAAGAATTGATGCCTTTGAATTGTGGTGTTGGAGGAAAATATGAAAAGTGCCATGGACTGCCAAAATAATCAATAGATCTATTTTGGAAGAAGTGCAGCCAGAGTGCTCCTTGGAGGCCAGGATGGCTAAGCTTCATCTCTCATACTTTGGTCATATTGTCAAGAGGGAACAGTCACTGGAGAAGGATGGCATGCTGGGTAAGATGGAGGGTCAGAGAAAAAGAGGAAGACCCCCAATGAGATGGATTGTCCAAGTGGCATCATTAATGGCGTCAAGTGTGGCAGCAGTAGTAAGGTTGGGCCAGGATCAGACATTGTTTTGTTCTGCTGTGCATGGGGTCGCTATGAGTTTGTTCCAACTCGATGGCACCTGAAAACAACAACAACATTCTTCATGTCCTATTTTCCTACTAGGACCATAGTAATGTCTGCTAAGTTTTAAACTAACTTTCTCATTTGCAGTTTCCTCATTATATACCTAATGACTAAACTGACTCCATTTTGTATAGATGGGTGCATCCATGCTGTCAATCCCCACTCTTATTTTGAGATTTCATTTCTTTGAAATCTGCTTCAGATGAAAATAGTTACTTTGATTCCAGGAGTTATTTCTTTAATTAAAAGAATTAAGCTTAGGTCATGAAAACCAAAGGATGATATAAGGTGCAATTCCCCTTCAGACAGAAATCAGACACATTCATTACATGCTTGCCCATATAAACATTATCATCTTGACGATGGGGGATTAGATTTGAGAGTCTAACCCACAGTAGGAGATTGAATATTAACACAGTTTTAATAGCAGCTTGAGAACAGAGGAAGAATTCACAGCCCATTGTTCTCCAGAATTTTTCTTGACTCCTGTGTGGTGAATCCAAGTCTTGAGGAAAACAAGTTCGAGAGCAGCGGAAGTGATTAGCAGGATCTCTCAAGACCTTGTTCACTTCACTTATACTGGGAGTCAGGTCCATCTTTCAGCATTTGGAGCAGGACAAGATCTTCAGGCTAGAAGGGGTGCAGTTTACCTCTAGGGGAAGAAGCAGACCTTGGAAGAGCAAATTTAAGAATAATAGAAAGTGCCCGGTGAAGGTGTTGTGCCTTCCATTGCACCTTCAAATCTTGATTGAGGCCAGGTGGAGGGTTGAGGGAAGCTGTCTGGAAAGGTTTACCACATATATTTTCATTAGAGCTCAACTTAAACCCAATTCTGGGACCACAGGAATTTGGAACATGGCTAAGGGCAACACTTGGTCCCAGCGTAGATGAGTTTCCTGGCAGAGTTTTGCCACTTCTTTCTTTAGAGTATGATTTATTTTCTCCACTTTCTAAGGAGTGGGATATCAATGCTGATTGCTATCTCCATTTCATCTGTAGGTGTTTGCTGCTTTGTTGTCAGTTTGGACACATTTTGGAAGTCCAAATTTAGAGATAATGTCCTTCGAGAGGAGTTTCACTACTTCTGAAGCTCCCTCAATTTGGTTGGGGAAAACATCTACCCAACCACAAAAGGTGTCTACAAAAGCAAAACCAGCTTGGGAGCATCTTAGTAAAATTGACCTGCTAATTTTAAGGATTGTTTGCTTTGATATTGGTGCAGGCTAGCCTTTTGTTTGGGGTTTGTATTGGGATTGTTCTTGAGGCAGGTAAAACAATTAGAGCTAACATCTTGAAATAATTGTTTTTTTGTTTTTTAAATTCTTGCCCAGAGCCAGGGCCTAACAAACCAAGTCAGGGCCTCTTTCCCTTAGTGTGTCATTTCATGGACTCGTTTAAGAAGAGAAAGGGCTAGTTTTCTCAGAATCAGAACCAGTCTATTGTCCTTCACTTTCTATCCTTTAACCTCTCAGAACCAGAACAATCCCACTGACATTCACTTTTCATCCTTTAACTTCTTTTTCAAATCCTTTTGCCTCAGCCCAACTCAAGTCATCTGCGAACACATTCACAGTCTTTCTTGCCAACATTTCTAATGCGCTCGTCTGTGTAATCAATTTGGTCTTTTGAGCCTAGGTCCCCAACAGGAAGGCTATTGCTCCACCGGGTCTTTTAAGCTTCCTCACCTTGCTCTCCAAGTCCCTTTCTCCATGTAACTACTATCCATGAACAATGCCTAGTCCACCAGGTATAGTGGTTGATCAAATATGTCAGGTCAACTGGAAAATACTTGGTCAATGATTTCTACACAGTTATGCTTCAGTCCTCCAGCTACCACATCAGGGAGGAGGGTGACTGGGTTTAGTCATCTCACATTTCTCAGGGCAATATTCTGATTGTCCAGTAAACTAGCCTGGTATCACTTCATCTGTCCTGTTGTGAGCCACAGGTCTCTCTTCTGTTTAGCAGGGGAATTACCTGATGAGGACAGTGAAGGACTGGCCCAGATTGAATTTCTTTCCTGAGAGGATAATGGTTTCTGCAGGATGGTCACTTTCCAGGTTTCAATAGGACCTCGACAGGAGGATGCTCACTTGGCATTTCCCAGAGTTCTGTTGGCCCACATGAGGGGTTTACCTGATTGTCAGTCTCCTCAGATCAATGTGGACTGGTTTCTGGAGTTTGAATCAGTAATTGCCAGGCATGTTCATGAGGAACTTTTATCTGGAAACTTCTGGTTTCAGGAAGAAAGATTATTTGAGCATGTAACTTTGGAAGCAGGTCTAGATTCAGTAAGGGGGCAAAGCCGTCAGGCATATATAGTAATTGGTGTGTCATTTTTCTTTCCCCAGTGAAGCAGTTTAGAGGTTTCAGGAAACACTGGTCCCAGTGTCCACTAAATATTCCAGTCTGTGCCCCCATTGTTATTTTTAGCCTAAGTTCTTGGAGTGGGCTATAGGGATGAATGGCAGAGACTGATGCCAAATCATACTGGATCCCCTCTCCCCAAGGCACCAACAGTCTTCTTCTGACAATGAAGCTTGTTTGACCATCTGTTGCATTGGAGGGTGGTTTATCCTGCCAGATCCTCCCCTGATATTTGGTTATTTCATTTTTCCAGTGTCCAGGTTTTTTGTGATAAGCACATTGGTCCTTCCTTAAATTCCCCTTTCCTTTCTGGGGTCCTTCTTGGGCCTCACAGACTTAACTGTAGTGGTCTTTAGGAAGACAGTAACGGCCTTAGACTTCTTGTGCTCTTGGTTGTTAAATACATTGAAGACGATGCTGACCATCTGGGATGCAGTCATGCTGATTTCATCATCAAATTTCTGCAGTTTGTTGCTAATATTGAGGATGCTTTGAGACTCATGTTAACCATTTGGATATTTGCTGAGTCCTCAGGGTCAAGGTCTGTGTACTTATAAAAAGCCTGGCAATTCATTTGAAGAATTCAGAGGGATACTTAGTTGGCTCTCCTTAACTGCCTGTACCATGTGCAAACACTTTTGTTTAGGAACCCTCTTCTTCAGACCTCCAAGAATGCACCTTTTATAGTGTTCTAGCTGCAGTAGACCCTGTCATTTAGATTCCAATTTGGCTCACTTAGAGGAATTGCCTTGGCTGGAGCTGGGGTCCAGTTTGGATTTTTCTCCATGGATGTGTGCTACTTTGTCTGTGCCTTATCTAAGTGAAGACAATGGTGAGTGCAGGAGACACAGGCCTGAAGACTCCCAAGAAAAAGATTTTTGACAGAGTTATTGGAGTGTTTGATTACTGTGCTCCTGGGCTAACCTGTTCAGGTGGTCAGCTGGTCTTCCAAGCAAGCCATGTCACCCACAAAGGAGACCATGTCCCTTGGCTAGTAATACTACTTACCAGGGAAGTCTGTGAGTCCCCTGAGAGTGATCACCAGAAATGTTGCCAAACCAAAATTAAGGTTTGCTGCCTGTCATGGTAGTCAATCACAGAGATGGGGAGAGATCCCATCAAAGCTTTATTAACAGAAAGCCAATAGGATGGAAGATAGGGAGAATGATCTCTCAACATTGTCCTCTGTTCCATCATATTTTGATGCTTTTTGTATCATTCAAAATTTTGCATAAAGAATCCTTCACTGTAGCAAGTTGAGGTTTGAAATTTTGCTTCAGTTTTTTCAGTTTGAGACATGCTGAGTTTGTTCTTCCCTTTTGGTTTTCTAACTCCAAATTTTTGCACATTTCATTATAATATTTGACTTTGTCTTCTCGAACTGCCCATTGAAAATTTCATTTCAGCTCTTGTACCTCCTCACTCCTGCCATTTGCTGTAACATCTCTAAGCTGGAGAGCAAGATTCAGTGTCTCTTCTGACACCCACTGTGGTCTTTGGTCTTTTCCTTCTTTCTTGTCTTCTGAATGTTTTTTTTTAAGCCGCCATCCACTGATTTTATTTGATCATTCTTGATTGAGCATTTTATGTAAAAATAGTTCTAATAATATATCAGATGCTGTTCATGCATACATTTCTCACAATAGTTCCATCACATGTGTTAATATAACCATGGTAATATTCATTCTCATCTCCATCCCCATTTTACAGAGGAGACTATGGAAGCACCAGCAGATGAATCTCATGCCTAAGATTTCAACAGCTAGTGATGGCCGGGGCCTGTGATTCTCAACTCCTTACCTATAATGGCACCTCCTTTTCCCCAATTTTTCATCTGTAAAGTGAAATCAATAGCATACATTTCATGGACCTATTGAGAATGAAATAATATATAAAATCCTGAAAGCTCTTTGTTGTTAAGTGCTATCTAGTTGATTCTGACTCATAGTGACCCTGTATAGGGTTTTTGATGAGCACCCGGTAGGTTTGAACTGTCAGCCCTGCAGTCAGCAGTCCAGTGATTACCCTACAGCACCACATCAGGACTACTTGACATTAAAACCCCAAACCTCTGTCGTTGAGTTGATTCTGACTCACAGTGACCTTACAGGATACAGTAGAACTGCCTGTAGGGTTTCCATAGCTGTCATCTTTACGGAAGCAGAATGCCACATCTGTCTCCCATTGAGCACCTGGTGTCTTTGAACCACCAACCTTTTGTCCTTGTATGGTACTGTAGGATAAGTACTGAACTGCTATCTGCAAGGTTGGCAATCCAAATCCACCAACCACTCCTTGGAAACTCTAAACAGAGTTGCTGAATTCGAACTGATTTGAGGGCTCTTTACAACAACCACAACTTAACCACTGTACCACCAGGGTTACTTCTCCTTCTCGTTGCTGTCTTTGTTAGGTACCATGAAATTGATCCTGACTCATAGTGACACGTTATTGGATTTCTGAGGCTGAATGGCCTTTTGCTTCCTTCCAGTATGATATTCTTTATGCCACTCCACAACTCTTCTGTCTTTGGTCATTAATGTCTAATACACCAATTCTGTTTTTGAGATGATCTCTAAATTCAGGCGTGTTATGTTCAATGTCTTATTTTGGCTCCTTTGGACTTGTTTTAATTTTTCTATGCTTCAGCCTGAATTTACATATAAGCAATTGATGATCTACTTCACAGTCCGTCCCTGGCCTTATTTTGGCGGATGATATGATGAAGCCTTTCCATCATCTCTTCCCACAAATGTACTCAATTTGAGTTCTGTGTCTTCTATCTGGCATGTTCATGTGTTTATTTAATTTTTATGTTGTTTAAAAAAAAAAAGTATTTGAGGAAGCCCAAGCCCTGTCTTTGAGTGGGATGGCCCTCTAGGGTGGCAGGCCGACACCCCAGCAAGCCCCAAAGTTGAGCCCATGAAAACTGTATGAATGACTGGATGGCTGCAGGCGCCAGTCTTAGTTCAAAAGAGGAGTCCTGCCCTCCTGCTCCTCCAATCCCTATTGGCACCGAGTTTCACTCCCACCCTCATGACAGATCAGGTTTTCTATCACATGCCCTGACAGAATGATGCTAGAGTTAAGAAGTTTCTATTCCTTTTCTCCAAACCTGGATACCTTGTTAACTGTGTATAAAGTATGAGCTATATTGGTTAGAAAATACAGCTGGTGTTTAAAACTGAAGATTTTCATGGTACACTGAAGTACGATTGTCTCAAAAATATTAATTTGAAGTAAATCACATCTATTTCTGGAACCATGAAAATGTTGCTGGTTTTTTACTTTGACAGCACAGTTATACATGACAACAGTGACATCCGGTTTGTACAGTGTGCTCCAGATAAAAATCTTCCAATTGAGCTTCAAGTTTCTTGCCAGAAAAGAATTTTGGATAGAACTTATTGGCAGTCTTTAGGTATTTGGAAGACAAAGGCATCAGAGAAGATGAGATGAGAAAAGTACTGAAATCAATGCCTTTCATTCCTGAAGTGATGGAACTTTTAAGCTCTGTAAGAAAGAATCAGGAAAGATATGATTGTATCATTATTTCAGATTCAAATTCAGTCTTTATTGATTGGGTTTTAAAAGCTGCCAATTTTCACAAAGTGTTTGATAAAGTGTTTACCAATCCAACAGCCTTTGACAACAATGGTCCTCTCACTCTGGAAAATTACCACATTCCTTCTTGTACTTAGTCCCCAAATAATTTTTGCAAAAAGGTATTTTGCGTAGCATTTGTAGATAATCAGGTAGCATTTGCAGATAATAAGCTATAGCAGGGAGTGATAATTATACACACATTGATTATATAGTTACTGTCCGGTAACTTTTTTAAAAAGAAGAATATTATTGCAGAAAACTCTCTTCAGAATGCCTCAGTCTCTTGGTCCTGTGGAATCCTCTGTGGCAGTTTTGTCTTCAGGTATTGAAATAATATCTCATTTGCAGTTTTGAACAAAAGTATAATATCCCAACTATTAAAAAAAAAGGTATTTGCAAAATTCTGTCATGCTATCACCAACATTGTTTCTGTCACTGAGCAGTGTTTTCCAACTACTGATACTTTCTCTTTGTTTCCAATCCTTGCATTCCAATCATCGGTAATTAATAATTCATTTGGATTGCATGTTTGATAAATGTCATACTGAATACTGAAACTATTCTGTAATTTAAAGTGGTTAGTACATAATTTAAATTATTTAAAGTGGTTGGGCGTAAATTTGACTAATAATTGTACTAACTGGTCTTCGTTGTTCAAGATGAATCTTGATATGTTCTTTTGATGATGAATGTGATGTCATTCCTCTTCAATTTGTCACTCTTACAATAGTAAACCACGTGATTGTCAGAATCAAAATGTCCAATACCAGTCCATTTCAGCTCACAAATGTCCAGGGCATGGGCCTATATATACTCAATTTCATTTTTGACAGCTTCCAATTTTCCTGTATTAATACTGCATACATTTCATGTTCTGATTATTAATGAATGTTTACAGCTGTTTTCTCCCCATTTTCAGCTGTGTCCCATCAGCAAATGAGGGCCCGGGAAGCTTTATTCCATTTGTGTCATTATGTTCAACTCCATTATTATTATTTTTTTTAAGTTTATATTGTGAATTGAGTGAAAGTTTAGAGGGCAGATCATCAGTTTTAGATTCAACAAATCATATACTTTGTTTCATTACAATGATTGTAATCCTCCCATGTACCCTCAGTTAACAGTATTTCTCTCTATTCATTTTAGCTCCTTTTTTTTTTTTTTTTTTTTTTTTTTTTAAACACTCAGGCGTATATAAAAATTTCAACCAACAAAGGCAGCATTCTGCAAGTCTACCTCCTGGCTGCCAGCTCTCAGTCCTTCTCTTTCCATTTCTAGAGCCCTCAGCTGCTTCCTCTCGCCATGTTCCCATTTCTGCCTCCATCTCTGGTGTCACTGCTTCTCTAGATAAGGTCCCACATTCCACTTGTGCTCTTCTCCCTTGATGGTCCTAGGGTCTTCTGATTCTGGACTATAAGATTAACTACTCCCCATTTTTGTTACAAAACTTCTACCTTTACAATTGTGACAGTTACAATTAGTCATGATAACAAATACTCACTATTGAATCATAAGAATCTTATCCCTATCTCTTTTTACCAGACCCATCTAGACAAGATGAAAACTCTTCCTCCCCATACTCTTAAATTAAACTCCCTCTTGAAACCTGGTAAGGCAGTCACCTCAAGCCTTTATCAACCCCTCATTTTAGGTAGCCAATGTCTAAGTTGCCTGTTCCTATCTACCCTGTATACAGAGAGGATAGCATTGATACTTGATGGGAGGACTCCTTCCCTCTCTGTTGATATTTTGAGCTACTACTTCCATAAGTATAAGTCAAGTTCATCAAATTGTAGCATGTTACACTCATTTCCTTTATCGAAAATTGTATTTTTTTTTCATCTTCCTCTAGTCTAGTTCTGATAATTAAGCCATCGAGGCTGGGGAAAATGGGTATTATCTGCAAGTTTGAGTGTTCCTGTGTGCATCCCCTCACTTCATATCTGCTAGTTGCTTCACTTTCAGCTCTAGCTCTAGCTCTAGCACCTCTGCTGCTATGTCTTTGTCCATGGACTCAGATGTCGCCAGGTTTCACCACACTTTGGAACAACCAGCCCTTCCTCTTCTCACTCTCATCTCCAGGTAAACAGGAGTCTATGGAAAGTGGTTGAACGCAGTCCATTTCTTCACTGCTGCCTTTCCCCCTCTACCATTCACTAGTGGACCAAGTGGTCGCTAGCAAGCTTATATGCCTGTTTAAATATTCCCTTTGAGTTTCAGTCTTGGAGGAGGGTTTGTCCTGAAAGAACTTGATTGCTTGCCGTGATGGCTTCCTCGTGAAGAACTTGCTTATTCTTATAGCCTATCATACTGCCATTTTTTGGGGGGAGTTTCCTGATGATATTTTTCTGAAGATGTATCTTCTGTCATTCTAGCTGTTCCAGGCTGGTCTACTTGTCCTTTCTAGTGGGAATGTCCCACCTCAGAAGGTTCTGGATGGGGCTCAGGATTCCACCCAATGTCCTATATACTGAAAGGCTCTGCAAGAGGCCTATTTCACTGGGCAAGTTGCGGAACCCCTTTTAGGTATTCCAGTCAATTATAGGCTGAAGACAGGCTTACAAGCTTTCTGTAATCATGTTTCCCATCATTCCTTTCTATTACACTCAAGTGTCTATTTTACTATCGTAGGAAAGGGAAATAAAATATTCATAAGATAGTTAAGCATCTTAGTATTATTTCCCCTTTTCAGGGTATGCCTTGATCCCTGTATGACAGAGTCCTGATGTTCCAAGTTTGAGCATGCATCACTATTTATCTCTGTCTCATTTAGCCCATGCAAGCCTGTCTCAGTATTCCCCTGTTTACCTTGTTCTTCCACCCCTCCCCTTTCTCCTTCTTGTGTATCTCCCTTCCCAACAGCTGAACTATGATGTGTCTGTCCCCTACCTTGTGCTCTAAAAAGCATTAAAAAAAAAAAGCATTTCTAACAATGGTCTTATGCAATATTGTGAGTGACTAATTTCACTCAGCATAATGTCCTCAAGGTCCATTCATGTTATATGATGGCTTGTAGTTTCCCTGTTATTTTTCAAGGTAGCATAATATTCCATTGTGTGTATGTAGCAAAGTTTCTTTATCCATTTTTCGATTGATGGGCACTTAGGCTGTCTCCATATTTTTGTTATTGTGAATAGTGCTGCTATGAACATTGGTGTGCGTATATTTACTTGTGAATTTCTTGTCAATATATACCAAGTATTTCTTGTGGATACATATCAAGGAGAGGATTTGCTGGATCATATGGTATTTTTATTTCCAAATTTCTGAGGAAGAGCCATAATGTTTTCCAGAGTGGTTGGACCATTTTGCAATCCTACCAGCAATGTAGGTGGGTTCCAGTCTCTTCACATCCTCGCCAGCATTTATTGTCCTCTGCTTTTTTGAACTTCGCTGATATTGCTGGTATGATATGATATCTCATTGTTGTTTTGATTTGCATCTCTCTAATAGGAGCTCTGGTAGCATAGTGGTTATGAATCGGGCTGTGAACCGCAAGGTCAGCAGTATGAAACTACCAGCTATTCCATGGGAGAAAGATGAGGCTTTCTGCTCCTATAAAGATTTGCAGCCTCAGAAACCCTGTACAGGGTCGCTATGAGTCAGAACCTACTCCACAGTACATAACACCAACAATGGCTAATGATCATGAATATTTCATTATATGTTTGTTGGCTGCCCAAATTTCTTCCATGGTGAAGTGTCTGTTCATATCCTGTGGCCATTTTTTAATTGGGTTACTTGTCTTTTTCTTGTAGAGGTGTTATAGTTTCCTATAGATTTTAGAACCTTGTCTGATATGTCATTGCAAAAGATTTTTCCCATTCTGTGGTCTCCTTTTTAACTCTTTTGGTGAAAACCTTTGAGGCACATAAATTTCTAATTTTTAGAGTGTCCCAATCGTCTATTTTGTCTACTTTTGTTTGTGTCATTTTTACAATGTTTTGTAGTCTCTATGTGCCCTGGATTACAGTCCTTAAATTTGTCCCTAATTTTTTATTGATGATATTTACAATTCTGGGATTCCATTTAGGTTTCTGATACATGTTGAATTGGTTTTTGTATATGGCATGCGTTAAAGGTCTTGTTTCAATCTTTCGCATATTGCTATTTAGGTCTGCCAACACTATCTGTTGAAGATGCTTGTCTTCCCCACTGAATGTATTTTGTCCCTTTGTCAACTATCAGTTGGCTGCTTGTAGATGGATAATTTCTAGATTCTGAATTCTGTTGCATTGATCTATGCATCTTTCATTGCACCAGTACCAGGCTGTTTTGACCACTATAGCCATGTAGTAAAATTTGAAATCAGGGAGTAAGAGACCTCCAACTTTTTTCCTCTTCTTAAGCAGTGCTTTATTATCCTGGGTCTCTTACCTTTCCATATAAAGTTTGTAATTGTTTTTTCAATCTACCTAAAGAGTGTCATTGGAATCTGGATTGGGATTGTGTAATATGTGTACATTGTTTTGAGTAGTATTGACATTTTCACTATGTTAAGTCTTCCTATCCAGGAGCAGGATATATTCTTCTATTTTTATAAGTCTTTTTTGAAATAGTGTTTGTTTTTTTTTTAAGTGTTTTATTGTGAATTATATGATAGTTTACATGGGAGAACATTAGTGTTTACATTCATTCTATCATACATCCTATCATTGTCATGGTTACAATCCCCTCCATTCATCATCAACCCACCAAAGGGTATACCCTGCAAGCCTGCCCCC
>NW_006408967.1:597709-635850 GCF_000296735.1 Chrysochloris asiatica
TCTTTCCCGATCCCGGAGCCCCTACTCACTAGCACGTCTGGTCACTCTGGCAAACCGGAACCTCCTCCCTGGAATAATTTGAGTTGAATTGGTGATAGCTTTTCCCTGAATGTTTGGCAAAACTCACTAGTGAAATCATCAGGACCTGGACATTTTTTAGTTGGGAGTTTTTGATAACCTGGTCAAATTCTTCCTTTGTTATAGGTCTGTTCAACTTTTCAGCATTACTCTGTGTAATTTTAGGTATGCTGTACTTTTCTCAAAATTTATCCATCTCCTCTAAATTTTAAAATTTATTGAACAAAATGACATAACTATAATATGTTATTGAACTAGATGACATAACCCTAATGTGTCATCTTGTTCAATTGTCTCTTTAATCATGAGATAATGTCCATCTTTATTCATTATGCTGGTTTTTGACTTATTTTATCAGAAATAAGTTTATTTTATTTTATCAAAAATTAGTATTGCCACTCCTGTTCATTTTTAGTTGAAATTACCTTTTTATATTTTTTTCCCATCCTTTGAATTTTAGTCTGTTTCTTTCTTTGTGTGTAAGGTGTGTCTCTCTTGCAGACAGCATATTGAAGGATCTTGTTTTCTTATCCATTCTGCCACTCTGAATCTCTTAACTGGTGTATTTAATCTATTTACACTCAGTATAAATATTGATATGTATGGATTAATTGCTGCCATTATGTTTGTTTGGTTTTGTGGTGTTGCTATTTTCTTTGTTCTGTTTATTTTTATGTGATGCTGTTGGTTTCTTTGTTCTGCATGTCTTCCCGTGCTGAGTTCATGTTTTTTTGTGTTCTTTCTTGTTAGTTTCCTCATAGTTTCAATGTTTCCATGTTGTTCTTGGATTTTCATGTTCTTGGTATGTTGTGAAATATTAATATTCTTTGAAAAAATAATACAATATAAAATATCTATACTAATTGTATGTTAAAAAAAAAGAAAATGAAAAATCTCCATAAAGGACAAAGTAAAACTTTCAAAGCAAGGCTTTGTGTATACATTGTGTTGTTGTTAAATGCCCTTGAGTCAGTTCTGACCCAGAGAAAACCTGTATAAGGTTTTCAAGGAGCGGCTTGGTGGGTTTGAACTATCAACCTTGTAATTAGCAGTCCAGAATTTATCCTATAACACCACACTAGGACTTAGGTTGGGTCAGAAGGCTATGTCTGGTAAGCAAACAGTGAGTTGTAGTGATTGATTTAATTTTCTGTTGTAGGCAATGAAAAGTCCAAGTGGTCTCTCACTTCATTTGCCATAGTGTCCAAAAACACCATTTGATGGTGTTACAACATGGTAGAGCCTCCAATAGCTCAAATCCCTGAATGACTTTGTGGAGAAGAGCCCTTACTGATAATATGCTACACAGATGTTGTTGTTGTTAAGTGCTGTTGAGTTGGTTCTGACTCATAGAGACCCTGTATAGGGTTTCCAAGGAGCAGCTGGTGAGTTTGAACTGCTGACCTTGAGGTTCAAATGGCTTTGCAGTCTGGCACATTATCCCACAACACCATACCAGGACTAATAAATGGTAAATTATTCTTATATTGTTGTAGTTAAGGGTCATAGAGTCAGTTCTAACTCATCGAGACACTGTGTAGGGCTTCTGATGAGTGGCTGATGAGTTTGAACCACAGACCTTGTAGTACAAACTAACCTTGCAGTCGAGTGCTTATCCTACAGAGTCTCACCAAAACTCCTGTTCTTATATTAAGCCTCTGGTATTGGGAAATTAAGATCTAGTTTATTGGGTTATCCAGACTAAAGGGTGGATCAAGGCAATATCTTATGAAGGGCAGAAGACAACCACAGGAGTCTGGGTCTTCAGCATAGTAAACAAGGAAATTAAATGAGAATAATCATTGCTCAGCATTTTTATAACCACAGAAGCATTTTGAAGTTTACTTAGAATAATGGTCTCTGAAAATATTCTCATCCAAGATTGTTGTATTTTTAAAATAGATGTCCCTAACATTTCTGATTTGAAACTTGGATTTCTTCTTTCATATATTGATTAGCGTTTATTGAGCTTCATGCAGGAATTACATTGCATAATGTATGCACATTATTCCATTAATTCTTCATAGCTCTTGAGGTAAATTATAACCATAATCCCAATTTTATAGGTAAAGAACTGAACTATATAGATAAATAGCTTACTGAATTGACTTAGGCAACAAATGGCTGGGTTAGGATTTAAAAAAAGTTCTTAATGAATCATGAGCCTAGTTACTAGCTGCCATAGTACATTCTTGTTCAGAGTGAAAAAAAGAAAAAAAGCACACCTTGTTAAAATAAACAAAAACAAGCAAACAAGTATTTTTGATCATTAGTTTTGTCTCTATTTCTTATCTTTCATTCTTTACTTTTTTCCTGTTCTTCCTTCCTTCTTTCGTATTTCCCTTCCTCACTCTTTTGTTTCATTATCTCTTTCTTTTAAGTGCACATTATATTCCACATTAGAAGTCTGAAAGACTGCTGTATTTGTTTGTCATTGTATGACATTAGATCTGTATGAGAAGTCATGAACTGCCTCTACTTGCATCAATTCTCCCATTCTTCCTCTAACTATAACTTTACACATAGGAAATCACTTTTTGAAAATACCAAATTCATTTTGGTGAATTGTTGTGCAGACAGTTTTAAAGGTGGGATCAATTTCCTTACTGCCCCTTTCTCTTCATTTAGTTTAGGAACCAATGCTACATTTTGATGTGATTCTGCCTCCTGAATAGCTTGATAGGCAATTGCATGGAAAGTTGTATAGAGAAAAGCCCACAAACCAGGCTCTATGTTTGTTTCTGAGTAGTGTCAGAGGATTGATATATCATATGTAACAATCTATGAGGAAAAACTCAGGGTTAGTATTGTTATTGATACTTCTAAAATAATTTTGATAATGCAATGCAGGGGTGCTGGCGTGGTGCTGTGGGCTAATGTGTTAGACTGCAAAGTAGTTTGAACTGATAGGTTTGTGGCTCAAGCTCACCAACTGCTCCTTGTAAACCCTATACAGGGTTACTATGGGTCATAATTGACTTGAGGGCACTTAATAACAACAACAACAACAATGCAATGCAATATGTGATAAGTGCTGAAACTACAAAATTAACAGCATAATCTTGAAAAATATGTTTTCTAAGACTCAAAAATAAGCATAATGTACATAATGTACTCAAAAATAAGCATAATGTACATAATGAAAACTCTATGCATAGCGGAGAATGTACATAATACAAGGCAAAAAAAGACAGGGGTTTGGTCAAAAAGTATTGCTACAATAATCACAGAAACCTTTATTAAACAAAAATTTCAAAATGAGAAAACTCGACATATTTCCATCTAAGTCTGAAGGTGGTTTTTCCATCTCTTTAACATTTCTCCAAAGAATTCTGTACTCTTTGATGGTTTACACCATGTCAAAATTGTAGTTTGGGCATTGTGATAGTTAATGTTTTGTGTCAACTTGGTTGGGCCTCAATTTTCAATGGTTTAGCTGAGATGTACTTAAAATGTAGTAATCACCTCCATGATGACATCTAATATAAGACAATGAACCAGATGTTATCACTTAGTTTAATAAGTTCTGGTCTGATGCAATTTTCCTATGCTGTAAATCCTCACTTTTATGATGTTAATGAGGTCAGATGTAATCTACAGGATTAGGCTTTACCTTGGGCCAGTCTATTTTGAGATATAAAAAGAAAGAGAAGTGAGCTGAGCTCAGAGGAACTTACTACCAAAAACACAGAAGAGTTGATAATGAAGTACACCCTTTGGACCTGGGATCCCTGCACTAGGAAGTTCCTAAATCCAAGGGTCAATTTATGTCCAGATGTGTGGAGATCTTCAAGACATACTTGGGCTACACATGCTGAATGGAGATAAGGACCTTTCCTAGATCCAAGAATTTGGCTTACTATAGCCAGTACTTTGAATTTTATACTCCTAAACTGTGAGAGAAAGGAGCTCTGGTACTGTAGAGATTATGAATCGGGTTGCTAACCTCAAGGTCAGCAGTTCAAAACTACTAGCTGTTCCATGGGAGAAAGATGAAGCTTTCTGCTTCCATAAAGATTTACAGCCTTGGAAACCCTGTACAAGGTCTCTGAGTCAGAATCTACTCCATGGCATATAACCATCAATCACCAAACTGAGAGAATTAATTTCTGGTTATTAAAACCATCCATTTTTGGTATTTCAGTTATAGCAGCATTAGATAATTAAGTCAGGAATTCAAATCTTGCTCTTTTAAATATATTTTGAGTTTTAGATGGGATTAGGTTTCCCCGTGAAATTCTCCTAGGTTAGCACTTGTCAACCTGTAAGCAAAAGCAGGGACATTTTTGTGATTAAAAAAAGAGAATTCTTGACATAACTTTCCAGGCCATTTCCTTACCAGTGCATTTTCCCATCTTTTTAAAACTTCTTAGGAATCTTTGGAAACAATGTACTATAATATCCCTATTGACTAATTCTCCCACATGCAAAATACACTAATCGTCTTCTCTCTCCATCTCTCATCCTATTATTACATCTGCTCAAAGTATATAATTCAATCATCTCGATCAGGGATAGTTGAAGAAGAATGAGACTTTTGTGTTCCTTGTGCATGGTTGCTCAATTGTACCTACTCTCAGATCTGGAAATCTGTGAATTAAATGACAAGTTATCTGCTCCCTCCACACCCGAAACACAGTAAAGTACAATTACAACAAGGACATTTTATGGTAAGCCCCAGTTATTGCCCTATGTCCTTTCAGAAAATCTGTCAGAGGAGTGCCAAATAATAGTTAACCTAATCTTCTGAGCTGATGTCTCTGCCTTGAATGTAACTAGCCTAACAGATCCCCACTTAAGCCAACATTTTGATTGGATTTTTAAAGCATCCTGTAGCATAGCGGATATGAATCAGGCTGCGAACCACAAGGTCAGCAGTTTGAAACTATCAGCTGTTCCACGGGAGAAAGATGAGGCTTTCTGATCCTGTAAAGATTTATAGCCTTGGAAACCCTGTTCAGGGTTACTATGGGTCAGAACTGACTCGACGGCACTTAACAACAACAAAGATACAAAGACAAGTCTATTACTGAAATAACTTGTTTGTAATAATTTATTGACAAAGTTATGTTAAAGCAGGTCTTATTTGGAATAAACTTGTGCATGTCTGAACTGGAACACTAGTAACAGAATTTTGAAATTTAGACTTACTCTTATATACATTGCACAGTGGTAGCAGAAAAATTATAGAACTGAATTTGGTCATGGAAAAGAAAAGATGAGACTTTAGGAAAGGCTATGGGAGGAACTGATAATCAGTTTGATATCAATAATAGTATTAGATTATACTTTGTCTTAGTTATCTAGCTGTTATAACAGAAATACTACAAATGGGTGAGTGAGCTTAACAAACAAATCTGATTTTCTAGCAATTTTAGAAGCTAAAAGTCCAAATTCAGGGTATTGTATTTAAGGAAATTTTTCTCTTTGTTTGCTTTGGAGAAATGTCCTTGTCTTTGTTAACCTTCTACTTCTGGGTTATCTTCCTGTGTCTTGGCATCTCTTCCCCATCTCAGCTTGTTAGCTTGCTTATTTAATTTCTTTTATATCTCAGGAGAGATTGACTTAAACACATAAATTACATTAATACTGTCTCATTAAAATAACAAAAAACACCACTCCAAATAGGATTATAGAACCACAATTAAGGGGGTTTTGTTGTTGCTTTTAGGTGTCATCAAGTTGGTACCAACTCATAACTACCTTATGTAAACAGAATGAAACACTGTCCAGTCTTGTGAAGTTAACTCATAATGATTGCTACATTTGTGCCCATGACTGCTGCCACTGTGCCAATTCATCTAGTTGGGGTCTTTCTCTCTTTTTCAACACTATATTTTACCAAACGTCATGTCCTTCTCCATAGATTGGTCCCTCCTGACAATATATCAGAAGTATGAGAGACTAAGCCTGGCCATCCTGGCTTCCAAGGACCATTTTGACTGTACTCCTAACAACACAGATTGCTTTGTTCTTTTGGCAGTCCATGGTAATTTTAATATTCTCCTCCAATATCATAACTCAAATGCATCAATTCTTTTATGTTTTTTTTTTTCCTTATTCACTGTTCAACTTTCACATGCATATGACGTTATTGAAAATATTTTGGCTTGAGTCAAGTGCATCTTAGTCCTCAAACTGGCATCTTTGCTCTTCAACATGTTAACGAGGTCTTGAGCAACAGAATTGCCTAAAACAATACGTCATTTGATTTCTTGATTTTTGCTTCCAGGAGTGTTGATAGTTTATCTGCGCAAAATGAAGTGTTTGACAACTTCAATCTTTTCTCCATGTATCATAGTGTTACTTATTAGTCAAGTGGTGAGAATTTTAGTTTTCTTTATATTCAAGCCCATACTTAAGGCTGTGGTCTTTGATCTTCACCAGTAACTATTTAAAGTCTTCTTCACTTTCAGCAAGCAAGGTTGTATCATCTGCATGTCACAGTTTGCTAATTAATCTTCCTTCATCCTGATGCCATGGTTTTCTTTCTTCATATAATCCAGTTTCTCAGATAACTTGCTCACCATATTGATAGAATAAGTATGTTGAAAGGTTACGACGGAGGCTCCCAACTTTCATAATTTTAATCCATTCAGTGTTCCTTTGTTCTGTTTGAACAACTGCTTCTTGGTCTAAGTACAGGTTCCTCATGAACAACGTTAAGTGTTCTGGAATACTCATTCTCCACAGTGCTGTTCATAGCTTGTCATGATCCAAACAATCAAAAGCTTTGGTGTTGTCAATAAAGCACAGGTACACATCTTCCTGGTATTCTCTGGTTTCAGAGATTTTATCTGACGTCAGCAAAATATCCCTCATTCAGTGACCTCTTCTGAATCTGGCTTGAGTCTCTGGCAATTCTTATTCAATGTATGGTTGCAGCTGTTTTTTAGTTATCTTTAGCAAAAATTTTCTTTCATGAGGTATTCATGACACTGTCTGGTGATTTCTGCATTATGATGGTTCACCCGTCAGTTGGCCAGGTTAGTTGTTTTCCAAATTTCTTGGCATAGATGAGTGGGTGCCTCCAGTGATGCATTCATTTGTTGACAGATTTCAAATTGTATTCCATTAGTTCCTGGAGCCTTGTTCTTTGCCTATGCCTTCAATATACCTTTGACTCCTTCCTTCAGTGTCATTGGCTCTTGATCATATTCTACCTCTTCAAATGGTTGAACATCAATCATCTCTTTTTGATACTACAACTATTCATTTCCTCCATCTTCTTTTGATGTTTTCTGTATCATTCAATATTTTGCTCACAGAATCCTTCAATATTCCAAGTTGAAGTTTGAATATTTTCTTCAGTTCCCTCAACTTCTGGAATGCTGAATGTGTTCTTCCTTTTTGATTTTCTATCTCCAGGTCTTTGCACATTTTGTGATAATGTTTGACTTTGTCTTCTCGAGCTGCCTTTTGAAATTTTCTGTTCAGCTCTTTACCTCATTACTTTAATTTTCTTTAGCATTTCTACACTGGAGAGTAAATTTCAGAGTCTCTTCTGACATTCATTGTGGTTTTTTCCTTCTTTCTTGTCATCTTAATGACCTTTTGCTTTCTTCCAATAAGATTTTCTTGATATCATCCCACAACTCTTCTTGTCATCCTGCATTAGTGTCTAATTCATCAAATCTGTTCTTGAGATGATCTCTCAGTTCAGGTGGTAAATGTCCAAGGTCACATTTTGGTTCACATGGAATTGTTTTAATTTTCTTCAGATTTAGCCTGAATTTTCATATGGGCAGTTGATGGTCTGTTCTACAGTCTGTCCCTGGTCTGGTTTTGGATGTTGATATGGAGCTTTTACACCATCTCTTTCCACAGATGTTGTCAATTTGATTTCTGTGTATTGTGTCTGGTGTGGTCCATGTGTAAAGTTGTCTTTCTGTGTGGTTTAAAAGTATTTGCAATGGATAAGTTATTGGATTTTGAAAAATTCTATCATCTGATCTCCAGCATCATGTCTATCACACAGGGAATATTTTCCAATTACTGATCCTTTCTCTTGGCTTTCAACATTTGCATTCCAATCACCAGTGATTATCAATATATCTTGATCGCATCTTTGATTAATTTTATACTGAAGACATAGGTAGAATTCTTCAAATTCATTATCACTGGCTTTAGAGGTTGGTGTGTAAATTTGAATGACAGTGATACTAACTGGTCTTTGTTGTAGGCATATCTGACAGTGTTGTATTTCAAGACAGATCTTGATATGTTCTTTTGATGATGAATGTGATGCCATTCCTCCTTTGTTTGTCATTCCTGGCATAGCAAACCATGTGATTGTCAGATTCAAAATGGACAGCGTTAGTCCATTTCAACTCACTAATGCCTAAGATATCAATGTTATGCATTCCACTTCAGTTTTTTATAACTATTTTTTCTAGTTTCATACTTTGTACGTTGCATGTTCCAGTTATTAATGGATGTTTTCAGCAATTTATCTTCATTTTGAGTTGTGCCCCATCATCAAATGAAGATCCTGAAAGCTTTACTCCATTAGTGTCGTCATGGTCAACTCTACTTTGAGGTGCCAGCCCTCTCTCAGTTGTATTGCGAGTGTCTTCCAAACTGAGGGTTTTTATCTTCTGGCATTATAGCTGACAATATTCTGGTGATCTTCATCATGTTTAAATATTCAGTATTCAGATACTGATAGTGTTACACTGTTATTCATTGGCTTTCAGTGATTAAATTTTCGCAAGTAATCCATCTCTCCTTCTTCCTTAGTCTGTCTTAGTCTGGAGTCTCAGCTGAAACCTGTTAATCATGGATGACCATGCTGGTATTCAAAATACCCATGGCATACCTTCCAGCATCACAGCAACATACAAACCACCACAGTACAACAAACTGACAGATTTATGGTGGAGTTATAGGGGTTAAAATTTACAATACATAATGTGGGGGTTCACAATTTAATTCAATTCAATTAACACTAGTAATATTAGTGTGAAGATCCTAAAAGCTTTGCTCCATCATGTCATTAAGGTCAATTCTATTTTGAATAGGCAACTCTATTCCATTGTTATTTGAAGTGTCTTCAAACCTGAGGTGCTCACCTGGCAAACCAATTGGAAGAGATGCATATTTGTGACCATTCCAAAGAAACGTGACCTAAAGGAACACATAAACCATCAAATAATATCACTAATATCACATGCAAATACAATTTTTCTGAAGATATTTTTTAAATGGTTGCAGCAGTACATCAACAAGGAGCTGTCAGAAATTCAAACAGCATTCAAATAAGGACATGGAACAAGAAGGAAATTATTACTGATATCTCATGAATCTTAGAAGAAAGGAGAGAATACCAAAAGGATGTTTACCTATGCTTTATTGACTATCTAAAGACATTCTACTCTGTGAATCATAACACAGTATGGTTAACATTGTTCAGAATGGGTATTCCAGAACACTTAATTGTGCTCATGAGGAACTTGCACATAAACCAAGAGACAGTAATTAGAACAGAATATTGAATGGTTTAAAATTAGGAAAGTTTTGAGCCAGGGTTGCATCCTTTCACCATAAACACAAAATGAGTATACTGAGGAAATAATCTGAGAAACTGGATTATATGAAGGAGAACATGTCATTAGGATTGGAGGAAGGCTCATTAACAACCTATGGTATGCAGATGATACAACCTAATGTCTCATCCATATATGATAAAAATAGAATACTTGCTTTTCCAAGATTATTTAATTTGATTAATACTAAATTAGATAATGAACATAAAACTATTTGGAAAAACATTTCAAGTAAATGATGGACTAAATAATCAGAGTTTGTAAAAAAATATATTTTTTAAGTGTGTAATCTTGAAAGTCAGACAGAGTCTAGCATTTGCTAACATTATGATATTAAGTGATTTCCTTAAGCTTTCAAAAATTCATTTATTAGAAAAATAGCAATAATTGTGTTTTGTGATGATTCCATGGAATACTGACTTTAATATGTTATGCTAGGCATAGCATAAACATTCAACACACAGCAACTAGAATCAGGTATGAATAATTTATTTTAGAAAGATCATTATGAGGCTAGTCCTAATGAGATGGAGGTTAAAGGTATTCCAAATGTCTAACTTTTCTAACATGTTGTACCACTCCATAAACTCTAATACCTATCACCATCCCTCCCCTCTCTCACATTCCAGATTTCTGCAATATGCTATAAAGTCTCATAGAACTCATAACTATCAAGGAAATGACTCATGTAATTATAGAGGCTGGCAAATCCCCAATTAATATTTCAGAGTTCCTCACCCATGTAGTCTCAGGAACTGAGGAACACACATTAGTAGGTCAGATGATGGGCTATTGATGCATGAGGCCTCAGGAGCTGATGAATCAGGTCAAATGATAGGCCACAAGTCACATGATGAGGTAGACACAAGATCTAGAGCAAGAGAGTGGACTTTGCTAAACCGTTCCTATATATTGTATTCATAGTAACTACAGATCGCATGATAGAATTTTGTAAGACCAAACAACGTATTGCAATAGATAAATCTGCTATACAAGACCGGCTTAAAGTGTTCAAGAGCAATGCTATCAGTTTGAGGACTAAGGTGTGCTTGACTCAAGCCATGGCATTTTCAATAGCTTTATATGCATGTGAGAGACGAAGTTTGGCCATCTCTCATACTTCGGACATATTGTCAGGAGAGACCAATCACTGGAGAAGGATATCATGTTAGGTAAGGTGGAGGGTCAGAGAAAAAGAGGAAGACTCCCAACGAGATGGATTGGCCAAGTGGCAGCATCGATGAACTCAAGCGTGGCAATAGTAGTGAGGTTGGCCCAGGATCAGGCAGTGTTTCGTTCTGCTGTGCATAAGGTTGCTATGGGTTGGTACCGACTTGATGGCCCCTAACAACAACAACATTATGCATGTGAAAGCTAGGGAGTGAATAAGGAATACTGTATCAGAATTGGTGAACTTTATTTAGAGTGTTGGAAGAGAATATTAAAAGTACTATGGACTGCCAGAAATCTGTACATTGAGAGATGTACAGATAGAATGCTCCTTAGAAGCCAGGATGGCTAGACTTCACCTCTCATATTTCACACATATTATCTGGAGAGACCAGTCCCTGGAGAAGGGCATCATGTGTAGTACAGTAGACGGTTTGAAAACAAAGAGAAAGTACCCTAATGAAATGGATTGGCACAGTGGCAACAGCAATGGACTCAAGCGTAGCAACAATTGTGAGGCTGGCACAGGACCAGGCAGTGTTTCACTTTGTTGTACATAGGGCCACTTTGAATTGTTATCCACTCAGTGACACCGAATAACAACAATAGCAACCTTTGGAAACCTTATTCACATCCCCATCTCTTTTTACCAGACCCATCTAGACAAGATGAAAACTATTCAGTGGGGGCTCTTTCTTCCCTCACTATAAACTGGAACTGACTTCATGGCACTTAGCAACAAGAACAACAAAAGTACGTTATATTTTCAATATTGCATCAAAATTAAAGCAGAAATCCTTTTCTATGTTGAAGAGCTAGGGCACCTGTGTGGCTCAGAATCCATAATCAAATCAGTTATGCTTAAAATTATTTCTATCTTTTGATGGTATTTATCATGCTGCCACATTATCAATCAATTAGGGATGTGGAACATGCTAAACTGTAGTTTTATAATCTATCTCATCATTAAATATATGTTCCTTTTGCATGGTGTACGATAAAAGACATATTGGAACACAAGTGTTTTTATTGTTCCCAAAGGTGAGATTAATTGGTGTTCTCCTTTCCTATCTTCTCATTGTCCTTGGAGAACACTGTTGCCATGTAACCAGATTTTTTTCACCTAAGCATCAAGAATCACAGAACTAATGGGTTGTGAATCTATAAATCTGTTTTCCCTTAATGGATAGAGACTAATTATTGCCAGTCAAAATGAAGGTGTTAATATAAATGCAAATATAGACATTCACCACAACAAACCTGTACAGCCTATTTTAATTTATGTGTAGTTCAATTTAGGATAGTCATTCTTTAAGTAGTTTTTACTCCTATAGCTCTATTATTCTAAATTAAGTTATATGCTTTTTTAAAGTTTTCTTTTTCTGTTTTAAGTTTTTATTGTGAGTTGAGTGAAAGTTTACAGGGCAGATAATCAGTTTTACATTCAACAAATCATATACCTTGTTTCATTACAATGATTATAATCCCCTTCATGTATCATCATTTAACAGTATTTCTCTCTATTCATTTTAGCTCTTCTTTATTTTTCATTTTTTTAAACACACAGGCATATATAATAATTTACACCACCAAAGGGCACATTCTGAAAGTCTGCCTCCTGGCCGCCAGTTCTCAGTCCCTCTCTTCCCATGAGTCTAGAGTCCTCAGCTGCTTCCTCTTTCCATGTCTCCATCTCTGGTGTCGATGCTTCTCTGGATAAGGTCTCGCATTCCACTTCTGCTTTTCTCCCTCGATGTTCTTAGGGTCCTCTGTTTCTGGACTGTAAGATTAACTATTCCCCTGTTTTTGTTACAAAACTTCTACCTTTACAATTGTGACAGTCGTAATTAGTGATGATAACAATTACTCACTATTAAATCATAAGAATCGCATCCCCATCTCTTTTTACCAGACCTATCTAGACAAGATGAAAACTATTCAGTGGGGGCTCTTTCTTTCCCTACACATGTACAGTTTTATTGATGTAATAAAATGTTTTTTAAATTATCAAGGTAAACAGATGTGAGTTTTGAGGAAAACCTTACTAATCATAATTTCTATAATAACCTGCTAATAAAATAGTAAATAAAATGTTTAGATTTTTACAGAACTTTAAAGGAATCATTTAAACCTTTTAAACTAAATTTACAGTGTGAACTTCAAAGTGGGTGGTTCAAACTCACCAACCACTCTTCAAAAATTCTATGCAGGGTTACTATGAGTTGGAACTGACTCAATGACACTTAGCTCTAACACCTGAATATTAGGAAGAGTGATATAAAAACCCCCACAAACAAACAGAAATATTGGAGGTGAGAGGGGGTCTAAAGCAGTTATGTGCTTTGCCCTTCTGGAATTCATCAAATTGGACCTCAGGGTGACTAATAAGGAAGAGTTTAATTCTCCTGAAATCCAGACTTCTGGAGTCCATGGAATTGAGTGACCCACAGTTAAAAAGAAAATGCCATAATAACTGTGGGATATAGTGTTTTTCTCCTTTTACTTCATAAGCAGCGAGAAGAACAATCAACATCAATCCAAGGCATATTCTAAGGAGTCTGAGGTCAGACATGGGTTTACCCTGCCCACTTCCTTACCAGTACTGACACTCACTATCCTTCCCACAGTACTCTCTGCTTCTCAGCAGGACTTAATAATGCCTTACAATAACCATACATGACTCACAAACCATCTTCAAGATTATGGAACTTAGCAGAAAGTTGGTATTGTTTGTTGTTAAGTGCCTTTGAATCAGTTCTGTGTAGGGTTTCTGCAGCTGGTAGGTTTGAACAGTTAACCTTTTGGTTAGAACTCTGGTACTTATTCTACAGCATCATACCTGGACTCCGTTAGGTAAATTAATAGGTAAAAATTCAGAAATAGAAATATTCACCATACAGTTTGTGTCAGGATAGCCTTTTTTACAGCGGTATCAACAGGAAGGCCTCTCTTTAGTTCTTGGCCTTTCAGCCATGTGGTCTTTTGGCTTCTGTTTTACTTGGATAATGTTACAAAGCTGTTTTAGGGCTACTGATAAATGCCCAAAGGGTATTCTCATCTGCTACCAGCCTCAACCTGAAGGCACTCAACTCCAGCTTCTATGGGTCGGAAAACCTAGGTCTCCAGTTAAATACTGGAAGTACCACACTTAAAAACCAAGCCACCTATCTGAAGACACTCAGCTTTACTCACTCTGTTGGCCAGGAAACCCACCACTCAGTCTTATGCTCTGGCTCATAATTCTGCTGTTGCCATTCCTCCCAAACCCATAAGAAAACAAGAAATACATCCAATCTGTGTATTTTCACCCAGATGTTTTGTGGGGCTTGCAAAAACTTGGGCTAGAAAAACCACATCAGGTAATTCACTGCATTGTATCCATCAGCCCAATTGAATTTTGAGTCTCAAGAAAACAACTTTAAATAATATAATAGCCTAGTTTGTAGTTTATAAAGCCAATTTTGTCTCAGATATTGCGATCCTTTGATCCCAATGGATTCTTTGATCCAAGGAACAGAAACTCCAATGTCAGACTAATAGTTGTGTTTTATAGTAAAGTGTTATTATAACAACACAGCTTGAGTCCTTTTTCCTTGGCAATATCTTTAATATGGATTATAAAAATCTTTAGAAATTCTTTCATTTTGGAACACTTTTAAAGCTCCAGTGGCAAACTGTGGAGGATAGGGGATTTTTAGGGTTAGTTCTGGACTTCAAACCACAAGGTCAGCAGTTTGAATTCACCATTCACTCCTCTCAGGAGAAAGATGAGACTTTCTACTCCTACAAAGATTATAGTCTCGGGAGACTCTATACAGGTTTTCTATAAGTCAGAACTGACTTAATGGTACTTAACAGCAATAACAACAAAACAAGTAGCACATTGGCTATGCACTTGACTACTAACTGGTAGGTTGGAATTTGAGCTCACCAGTTGTCGTAGTGGTTACGAATTGGGCTGCGAACCTTAAGGCCAGCAGTTCGAAACTACCAGCTGCTCCGCGGGAGAAAGATGAGGCGTTCTGCTCCCGTAAAGATTTACAGCCTCGGAAACCCTGTACAGGGTCGCTATGGGTCGGATCTGACTCGATGGCACTTAACAACAACAACAACAAGTTGTTATACAAGAGGAAGCTGTAGTAATCTATTTCCCAAAGATTGTTGCTATTGTTAAGGGTGGTTGAGCTGTTTCCAACACATAGTGACTCTGTGTAGGGTTTCAGAGGAGCAGATGGTAGATTTTAACTTCTGACTTTATGGTTCACAGTCCAGTGTTTATCCTACAGCACCAAAAAGAACTCCTAAAAATTGCAGCCTTAGAAACCCTATGAACAATTCTGCTGTGTCCTTCACGATCTTTTGACTTGAAATCAACTCACCAGTAATGGGTTTTATTTTAGTCAAAATGTTAATCCAGTAAGACTATCATATGTGAAATAAACTTGAAGCAATTTTTATAATTGGTTTAATGATTTTTGTTTGCACAGTAGACATTTCAGAAGTACATCCATTCTACCATAGGAAATCATAGAAAATAAAAGGAAAATATTCAATGATTCGATAAAGAGAAACTCTCAGGGAGTTTCAATCACCTCCTTTCCATTATTTCCCTATTATTCCTATTACTGTTGTTGTCATGTCAGTGAGTTGGTACCAACTCATCGCAACCCTATGCACAACGTAACGAAGCACTGCCCGGTCCTAAGCCAACCTCACAACCTTTGCTATGCTTGAATCTCTTGCTGCTGCCTGTGCCAATCCATTTCACTGGGGAGGTCTTCTTCTTTTTCTCCAACAGTACACTTTACCAAGCATGATGTTCTCCTTCAGGGACTGGTTCCTTCAGATAATATGTCTGAAGTATGAGAGACAAAGCCAGGCCTTACAGGGTCCCAAGGAGTACTCTGGCTGTACTTCTTCTAATACAGTTTTTATTCTTTGACAGTCCATGATAATTTTAATATTCCCTTCTAACACTGTAACTCAATTGCATCAATTCTGTAGTGGCTTTTCTTATTCACTGTCCAACTTACATATGCACATGAGGTTACTGAAAATGACATGGCTTCTGTCAGGCTCACTTTAGTTCTCAAACTGAAATCTTTGCTCTTCAACACATTAAAGAGGCATTGAGCAGCAGATTTTCCCAATGCAATTGTTTTTACATGCCACTGATTTGGTACCAACTCATAGTACTCCATGCACAATACAACAAAACACTGCTTGGTCTTGGGCCAACCTCACAATTGTTGTCAAGCTTGAGCCCATTGATGCTGCCACTTTGCCAATCCATCTGGCTGGGGTCTTTTTCTTTTTCTATGACCCTCCACCCTACCAACCATGATATACTTCTCCAGTGACTGGTTCCATCTGACAATATGCTCGAAGTATGAGAGACGAAATTTGGCCATCTTTGCCTCTGAGGAGCACTCTGGCTGCACTTCTTCCAACACAGATCTATTTGTTCTTTTGGAAGCCCATGGTACTTTCAATATTCTTCTCCAACACAATAACTCAAATGAATAAATTCTTCTACAATCTTCCTTATGCTTTGTCCCATTGCAATACATCCTTTCAATTCTAGACTGCTGTTTCCATGAGTGTTGAAGGTTGATCTGACCAAAATGAAGTCTTTGAAACTTTAAACTTTTTCCATATATCTTTTTGTTATTTATTGGTTCAGTAGTGTTTTTTTGTTGTTGTTGTTTTGTTTTGTTTTCTTCATATTGAGATGAAACCCATACTGAAAGTTGTGGTCTCTGATCTTCATCAATAAGTATTTTAAATCCACTTCACTTTCATCAAGCAAGGTGGTATCATCTGCATATCACAGGTTGTTAATGAGTCTTCCTCCAATCCTAATGCCACAGTCATACTCATATAATCCAGCTTCTCAGATTATGTGCTCAGCATACATACTGAATAAATATGGTAAAATAATACAAACCTGGTACACAACTTTCCTAATTTAAATCCATTCAGTGTTTTCTTGCTCTGTGTACAACTGCCTCTTGTTCTATGTACAGGATCCGAGTGAGCACAATTAAGTGTTCTGGAATACTCGTTCTCTACAATGTTGTCCATAGCTTCTCATAATAAACACAATGGAAAGCCTTTGCATAGTCAATAAAGCACATGTAAATATCTTTAAATTTTTTTCCATTTTCAGCCACGATCCATTGGACATCAGCAATGATATGCCTCATTCCATATCCTCTTCTGAATTTTCCATGAATTTTGGGCAGCTCTCTATCAATATAATGTTTCAGTAGTTTTAAAATTATCTTTAACAAACTATTACTTGCATTTGATATTAATGATATTGTCCAATGATACCTGTGTTCTGTTGACTCACCACTCTTTGGAATGAGCAAAATTATGGATGTAGTCCAATAATTTGGCCACGTAGCTGTGTTTCAAATTCCTTGGCATAGATGAGCGAATATCTCCAGTGCCACATCAGTTTGTTGAAATATTTCAGTTGTATTCCATCAATTTCTGGAGCTTTTATTTTGCCAATGCCTTCAATGTACCTTGGACTTCTTCTTTAAGTATCATTGGCTCTTGACAATGTGCTACCTTTAGAAATGGTTGAAAATCAACCATTTCTTTTTAGTAAAAAATCTCTGTGTATTCCATCCATGTTAATTTGATGCTGTATGCATCATTCAATATTTTGCCCATAGAATACTTAAATATTGCAAGTCAAGGTTTGAAGTTTTTCTTTAATGTCCCCAGCTTGAGAAATGCTAAGTATGTTCTTTCCTTTCAGTTTTCTAACTCCAGATATTTGCACATTTATTTATATTTGATTTTGTCTTCTCGACCTGCATTTGAAATTTTTCTATTCAGCTCTTTTATCTCCTTATTTATTTCATTTGCTTTAGCAGCCCTACACTGCAGATCAAATTTCATTGTTCTTCTGATACTCATTTTGTTCTTTTCCTTCTTTCTTCTCTTCCTACTGATCATTTGATTTTTCTTCCTGGATGATGTTCTTGATGTCATTCTACAACTCTTCTAGTTTTCAGTTTTTAGTGTCTATTGCTTGAAGTCTGTTCTTTAGATGATCTCTAAATCCAAGTGGGATATGTTCACGGTCGTATATTGGATCTCTTGAGCTTGTTTTAAGTTTCTTCAGCTTTATATCTGAACTTGCATATGAGCAATTGATGGTTGGTTACACAGTCTGTCCTTGGCCTTGTTTTAGCTGCTGATATGGAGTTTTCCCAGTGTTTCTTTCTGCAGAGTTTGTCAATTTGATTTCTGTGCATCCTGCTGGTAATGTCTGTGTGTAAAGTCTTCTTTTATGTTGTTTAGAAAAAATATTTGCCGTGAAGAAGAAATCAGTCTTGCAAAATTCTATCATGTGATCTCCAGAATTTTTGCTATAACCAAGGTCACATGTTCCAACCACTGATCCTTTCTCTTTATTCCCAATCTTTGCCTTCCAATTGCTAGTAATTATCAATACATCTTAACTGCACATTTTATCTATATCAGACTGAAGATTTTGATAGAATTCTTCAATTTCATCATCACTGGCTTTAGTGGTTGGTGTGTAAATTTGAACAATAGTGGTAGTAACTGTCTTCCTTGTAGGTACACAGACATTATCCAATCACAGACAGTGTTGTACTTCAAGACAAATCTTGAAATCTTGTTTTTGATGATGAATGACACGCCATTCCTCTTCAACTGTCATTCCTGGCATAATGAACCATGTGCTTGTCAGATTTAAAATGACCAATACTGGTTCATTTCAGCTCACTGATGCCTAGGCTGTTGATGTTTATCCATTTC
Source organism: Chrysochloris asiatica (assembly GCF_000296735.1). NCBI lineage: Eukaryota > Metazoa > Chordata > Mammalia > Afrosoricida > Chrysochloridae > Chrysochloris > Chrysochloris asiatica. Next base: position 616,306 of record NW_006408967.1, read on the forward strand.
ATTTCAATTTTGACAATTTCCATTTTTCATAGATTCACACTTATATATTCCATGTTCTGATTATAAATGGATATTTACAGATATTTGCTTCATTTTGAGTTGTCCATCATCAGAAAATGAAGGTCCCAAAGGCTTTATTCCATTTTGTTCTTCACAGTCAACTCTACTTTGATAAGGCAACTCTTCCCCAGTATTATTTTGAATTCCTTCCAACAAGAGGGACTCATCTTCTGGCACTATTTCTGACAATATCCTGGTGCTTTTCATCATCATCATTCTGGTACTTACATATGTACAAATGCTATACAAACTCCTCTACTAAATAAAAGCCAAGGGACAAGTTGTAGAGCCATTAAGTCTATTAGAGGACTGCTGTAATGAGAGAAATGCAACACAATGTACACTTGACAGCCTACCAGGGAGAGGATGGACAATAAAAAATGGTATCAGTAACTGCTTTGAGAGAGTAAGATCAATGATGTGATGTAGTGGACGACATTATATTTTAATGCAGTTGAGTCATTTCCTACCCACAGCAACCCTATGCATCATAGAACAAACCACTACCTGATTATACACAGCCTCCACAATTGTTATTTTTGAGTCTGTTGTTTCTGCCACTATATCAATTCATCTTATTGGGGCATTCCTCTTTTTTGATGACCTTTACTTATCCAAGCATGATATCCTTCTTCAGAAAATGGCCCTTCTCACAATATGCCCAGAGTTCAAGAGATATGGTCTTGCTGTCTTCGCTTCTAGGAAACATTCTGGCTGTATTTCTTTGAGACAAATTTGTTTCTCTCATGATTGTTCATGATACTTTCAATATTCTTCACAAGAACTGTAATTCAAATGAACTGATACATTTGAATTATTCTTGACTTATTGTCCAGTTGTTCCATAATTAGGAGGAAGTTGAAAATACTGTGGCTTGTGTCAGGTGCACCTTTGCCCTCAAAGTGACCTATTTGCTCTTTAATACTTTAGAGAGTTGTTTTTTTTTTTTTTTCTTTTCCAGCAGATTCACCAAATACAATATGACATTTCATTTCTTGACTGCTGGTTTCATGAGTGTTAATCCAAGAAGAATTAAGTCATTGACAAATTTAACCTTTTTTTTTCTGTTAACCATGGTGTTTATTGATATAATGTTAGGATTTTTGCATTCTTGACATTGGGGTGCAATCCATACCGAAGGTTGTATTCTTTGATATAAAATGGACTGGTATTGGTGATTTCGAATCATGTGATTCATTATGGTAAGAATGACAAATCCAAGAAGAATGACATCGTGTTGTTGTGAAGTGCTGTCGTGTCCATTCTGACCCATAGCGACCCTGTATAGGGTTTCTGAGGAAAAGCTGGTGAGCTTGAACTGCCGACCTTGCAGTTCAAAGGGCTTTATAGTCCGGCACATTAACCTACAGTGCCACATCAGGACTCCTGACACTAGTAATCAAAAATAACATTTTGAGATCTATCTTGTAGTACAATGATGTATGTGATCGGATAGTAACAACTATAGCAGACCAGTCACCTTTGTTCAATAATACCACTGAAGCAAGCAATAATAAAATAGAAATTCTACCTATATTTTCAGTTTGAATTTGATCAAATATGCAGTGACAATATATTGATAATTACAGGTGATTAAAATCTGAAAGTGGAATGCACAAAGGAATGATAAGTAGTTGGAAAACATGTCCTAGATCATAGAAACAAGCTTGAGATCTCATGCTAAGATATTACAAGAAAAATGATATAATCATTACAAATACCTTTTGTCAACAACATACCCCTTTACCTTAGTGTATGGAATACATATAAATTAAATTGACTGCATCTGTTGGAAGCTCAATATCATCAGCAAAAACAAGGCCTGTGGAAGAATATGGAACCGACTATAAATTGTTCATACATTAGTTCAGATTAAAGCTGAAGACAAAAAGAACCAGTCCAAGAGAGTCAAAATATGACCTTGAATATATCACATATAAATCTAGAAACCATCTCAAGAACAGATATGATGTATTAGTCACTAATAACAACAAACCAGAGGTACTATGGGTGGTGGCAAGAAGGTCATACATGAAGAAAGCAAAAGATCATAAAAAGATATGAAAAAGAAAAGACCAAAATAAATGTCAGAAGAGACTCCGAAACTTGCTCTTGAGCATAAAGGATCTCAGTATTTCTCAAGCTGAAAGAATTGAAGAAAAATAATTAAAGCCACAACATGCAATATTGAAGGATTATATGGACAGAATATTGAAGGATGCTGGAAACATCAAAAGAAAACAGAAGGAATCCAGTTATGCACTGTGCCAAAAATAATTGCTCATGTTTTGTAATTTCAAGAGATACCATATGACCAAGAATAAATGATATTGAAGGATGAAGTCTAAGGTGCACTGAAGACATTGGCAAAAGCAAAATAAATAAAATAAAACATTCCAGGAGTTCACAGACTACAAATTGAAATATTTCAACAAACAGATGTAGCACTGGAGGCACTCACTTGCCTATCTCAAGAAATATGGAAGATTGTTACCAGGGCAACCAATTGGAAGATATCCATATTTGTACTCATTCCAAAAAAGGGTGGCCCAACAGAATGCAGAAAGCATTGAACAATATCATTAATATCACATGCAATTAAAATTTTGTTGAAGATATTTCAAAAAATGATTGTAGCAGTACATAGACAGAAAACTGACAGAAATTCAAGCTAGAGTCCCAAAAGGATATTAAATGTGGAATATCATTACTGATGTTAGATGGAGCTTGGTTGAAAGAAGACAATACCAGAAAGATGTTTACTTGTGCTTTAATGATTATGCAAAGGCATTCAACCATGTGGATCATAATAAACTATGGATAGCACTGTGAAGAATGGATGGTCCAGGACACTTAATTATGCTCATAGATCAAGAGGTAGCCATTCAAACAGAATAAGAGGATAATGGGTGGTTTAAAATCAGGAAAACGGTGCCTAAGGGTTGTATTATTTCACGATACTTATTCAGTCTGTATACTGAGCAAATAATCTTAACTGGATTATATGAAGATGAATATGACATCAGGATTGGGGGAAGAGTCATTAATAACCCACAACAGACAGATGACGCAACCTTACTGAAAGTGAAGAGGACTTGAAATACATACTGATAAATATCAAAGACTAAAACCTTCAGTAAGAATTGCATCTCAGTAGAAAGAAAATAAATATCTTCACAACTGGAACAATAAATAACATCATTGCAAATAGAGGAATATTGAAGCTTTCAAATATCTTACTTCTTGGATGCACAATCAATGCTTATGAAAACAACAATCAAGAAATCAAACAGTGCATTAAAATCGATAAATAGATTGCAAAAGTCCTCTTTGAAGTGTTCAAGAGCAAAGACGTCAATTTGAGGAAAAGTTATGCCTAACCAAAGCCATGGTATTGTCAATTGTTCATATGCATGAGAAATTTGAACAATGACTAGGACTATCACAGATTATCAATGCATTTGAATTATGGTGTGGTAAAGAATGTTGAAATCATCATGGGCTACAAGAAGAACATGCAAATCTGTCTTGGAAGAAATACAGCTAGAATGCTGGCAAAACTTTGTCTCTGGCAATTTGGACATATTTTCATGAGAGACCATTCCCTGGAGAAGGAAATCATGCTTGGAAAGCAGAGGATCAGTGAAAAAAGGAAGACCCTTAACAGGACAGATTGATACAGTTACAACAACAATGGGCTCAAACACAACAATTATGAAGTATTACAGGATCTGGCAGTGCTTTGCTTGGGTTTACATATGGTCACTATAAGTTGGAATTACTCAAGGGTACCAAATCACAACAAATAATGTGGAAATCAATGGAAGGAATACACATGAATAAATTGACTACGGAAAAACAAACAAAAAATCATAAATCAACACAAGGCCAGTGGCTGAATATGGAACATACCATCAGTTATTCATATATTGCTCAGGCTGATGCTGAAGAAAATGAAAACAAGTCCACAAGAGCAAACATATGACTTTGAGTATATCCCACCATGTAGAAACCATCTTAATTAGATTTGGTACATTAGATAGTAATGACAAAATACCAGAAGAGTTGTTGGATGACATCAAGAATATCATACTTGAAAATAAACAAAACAAAAGGATAATTAAAAAGACAAGAAAGTAAGAAAAGACCAAAGTGAATGGCAGAAAAAGCTCCGAAACTTGCCTTTGTACATAGAGAAGTAAATGAACTGAACAGAATATTTCAAAGGGCTGCCCAAGAAGATAAAGTCAAGTATTATTATGAAATATGCAAAGACCTGGAGTTAGAAAAACCAAAAGGGAAGAGCATGGTCAGCATTTCTCAAGTTGAAAGAACTGAAGAAACGTTCAAAAGCTCAGGTTGCAATATTGAGGGTGTCTATGGACAAAAGTGAGTCCTAGTGTGGCTCTGTGAGTTAATGCACTGGACTGCAAAGTTGGTTTGAATCGCAAAGTCAGTGGTTCAAACTAACCAGCTGCTCCTTGGAAACCCTATACAGAGTTGCTATGTTGTTGTTGTTGTTAAGTGCCATCGAGTCGGGTCCGACCCATAGCGACCCTGTACAGGGTTTCCGAGGGTGTAAATCTTTACGGGAGTAGAAAGCCTCATCTTTCTCCCACGGAGCGGCTGGTAGTTTCGAACCGCTGACCTTAAGGTTCGCAGCCCGATTCGTAACCACTACGCTACCAGAGCTCCTTACAGAGTTGCTATAGGTCAGAGCAAACTCAAAGACAATTAATAACAGCAACAACAATGGGTCAAATATTGAAAGAAGAAGGAAACATCAAAAGAATATAGAAGGAATACAGAGTTACTTTACCTAAAAGAACTGGCTGATGTTCTATCATTTCAACTATGTGTTGTTATGTTGTCATTGTTGTTGTTGTTAGATGCCATCGAGTCGATATTGAGTCATAGTGACCCTATGCACAACATAACGAAACACTGCCTTGTCCTTTGCTAACCTCAATGATTGCTATGTTTGAGTCCATTGCTGCTGCCACTGTGCCAATCCATCTAGTTGGGGATCTTCCTCTTTTTGTCTGACCTTCCATTTTACTAAAAATGATAATCTTGCCCAGGGACTGGTCCCTCCTGACAATAGGTCAGAATTATGAGAGAAAAAGTCTGGCCATCCTGGCTTTGATGGAGCATTCTGACACTACTCCTTCCAACACAGACTTTTTTGTTCTTTTGGCAGTCTACGGTACTTTTAATATACTCCTCCAATACTGTAAGTCAAATTCATCAATTCGTCAACGATCTTCTTTATTCACTGCCCAACATTTGCAGCATATGAGGTAATTGAAAATGCCATGTCTTGGGTTAGGCACATACAACTCTGGCACACACCTTCACTAATTTTAAACCTTTAGTGTTCCCTTGTTTTGTTCAAACAACTGCCTCTTGGTCTCTGTATAGGATCCTAATGAGCACAACTAAGTGTTCCTGAATACTCATTCTCCACTGTGTTGCCCATAGCTTGTCATAATCCACATAATTGAAAGCACAGATACCTTTCTGGTATTCTCTGCTTTCTGCCAAGATCCATCTGACAGCAGCAATACTATCCTTCATTCCATGTCCTCCTCTGAATATGTCTTGTACTTCTTGCAATTCTCTCTCAATGTATGTTTGCATCTGATTTTGGATTATTTTTTAGCAAAAATTTACTTGTATGAGCTATTAATGATATTGTCTGCTGATTTCCACATTGTGTTGAGTCACGTGTCTTTGGATTGGGCACAAACATGGATCTCTTCCTGTCAGTTATCCAGGTAGTTGTCTTCCAAATTTCATGGCACAGATGAATGAGTACCTTTAGTGCTTCAACAGTTCCTCAAACGATTTCAATTTGTATTGCATTAATTCCTGGAGTCTTGTTCTTTGACAAGGTCTTTAATTCACCTTGGACTTTTTCCTTCAGTATCATTGTTATTGTTAAGTGCCATCAAATCATTTCCAACTCACAGTGACTCTGTATAGGATTTACAAGGAGTGGTTGGTTAGTGTGAATCACACTATGATATTCAAGGAAGAAGTCCACACTGTGCTGAAAGTGTTGATAAAAAAAATGAGATTCCAGCATTTGATGGAATACAAATCGAAATATTTCACCAAACTGTTGGAGAACTTAAGACACTTGCTCTAAATAAACTTGATAAATCATAGAACTGTTCACTGAAATTGAATGAAGATAAAACGTTATTGACCTCTGTCAGTCCAGGAGCAGAGAACTCTGGGACCATCAAGAGAGAAGAGAAGAGTGGGAGAATCTATCCAGAGAAGCAGTGATGCCAGAGATGGAGGCAGAGATGATGACGCAGAGAGATGGAGCACCTGGGACTCTGGACTCAGGGAGGGAAAGGGGCTGTGTGCTGGCTGCCGGGGGACAGGCTTGTGGGGTGTACCCTTTGGTTGCTTGAATGGTTATATTTCCCTGAGTGCTTCAGTATACATTAAAAACAAAACAAAACCAAGAGAATGGAAGCAAATGCTGTTGAATGATGATGCATGGAGGGGATTGTAATCATTGCAATGAGACCTAATATGATAGGATGAATGTAAAGCTGATGTTCTCCCATGTAAACTATCACTCAATTCACAATAAAAACTTAAATTAAAAAAAAAAAAAAAAGTTATCAACCAGCCTCAGCAGAAAAGAATATACACAATGATCACTTTGAAGATGGTCTTTATGGGACCTAAGATATAAAGACTGAGAACCAGATGGCACAAGGGCTGGTTAGAGAACTGATTGTACTCTCTCCCGCTGCTATGACACCATCTGTTTGTTGTTGTTGTTAAGTGATTTTGAGTTGGTTCCAACCCATAGCGACCCTCTGTATAGAGTGTCTGAGGAATAGCTGGTGAACTTGAACATCCAACTTTGTGGCCCAAACTGACTGCAGTCCAGTGCATTAACCCACAGCGCCACAAGAGGACTCCATATGCATACTTATATCCAGAGACTTTCCAAAGTGAGTGACAGAGGAAATGTCATTAGCTGAGACAAGAGAAATATTCTTAATGAGGAATACATTTTTGAATTGACAGAATATTTACTCAGAAAAGTTGCTTTATATTGGCAGAAATTGTTTACATTCAGAAGAGACCAAGTACATTTTCTTTGTAGTGTTTCAGTCATTCATATCCTTAACTCTCCTCTAAAGAGAAAGTTAGAATGAGAGTAAGAAAATATTCTCATGTATTCCACTCCCAAGATTTCTCTTTAAACTTCACCCATAAAATTTAACTTTTAAGAACAAAAGTAAAAAAAAGACGTTATTACCATCTTGTAGATAAAATTAACTTACTAAAATTCACACAACTATTAAAGGATGGAGTCATGATTTTTGACTTTTTCTCTAAAGTCAGCTGTCATAAATGCCATCAATCACTAGATTACTTCTAAAGCAATTAATTTCTTTAGATTTCTCATGTAATTTATCATACAATTAGATTGCTCATGCAGTTTATGATGTCATTCAAAGGCATTTAGCAGTCCCTTATTATTTAAAAGCATCATCATTATTTTATTATTATTATATTGAAGATGTTAATTATGGCATCCAAAACCCAAACCCACTGTCATCTAGTTAAATTCTGACTCATATGGTAGTATTTGTTGCTGTTGTTAGGTGTCATCAAGTCGGTACTCACTCATAGAGACCCTCTGCATAACAGAATGTAACACTGCCCAGTCCTGGAAAATTAACACGATCATTGCTAAGCTCATTGCTTCCACCACTGTGCCAATCCATCTTGTTGGGGGTCTTGCTCTTTTTCTCCAACCTTCTAATTTACCAAACATGATATCCTTCTCCAGTGACTGGTCCCTCCTAAGAAAATGTCCTAAGTATGAGAGTTGAAGTCTAGCAATCTGGCTTAAAAGGAGCACTCTGCCTGTAATTATTCCAACGCAGAACTGTTTGTTCTCTTGGCAGTCCCGGTTACTTTCAATTTTCTCCTCCATCACCATAATTCAAATGCATCAATTCTTCTATGGTTTTCCTTATTCACTGTCCAAAATTAGCATGCATATGAGGTAATTGAAAATACCATGTCTTGAGTCAGGCACACCTTAGTCCTGACAGCTTTGCTCTTGAACACTTTAATGAGGTCTTGTACAGAATATTTGCCTAATGAAATATGTCATTTGATTTCTTGATTGATGCTTCCCTGAGTGTTGATGGTTGATTTGAGAAAAATTCAGTCTTCTATTTATATGGATGTTCTTTAGTGATTCAGTAGTGAAAATTTTTGTTTTCTTTGCATTGAGATACAACCCCTACCAAAGGATGGGGTCTTTTTTCCTGATTTTCATCAGTAAAAAAGTTAAGTCCTCTTAACTTTCAGCAAACAAGGTGGTATCATTTGCATATCATAGGTTGTTAATGAGTCTGCCTTTAATCCTAATGCCACCTGTTGCTTCATATAATCCAGTTTCACAGATTATTTGCTCAGCATATGGGTTGAATAAGTATGGTGAAAGAATACAACCCTGGCACACACCTTTCCTAATTTTAAATCATTCAGTGTTCCCTGGTTCTGTTGGAATAACTGCCACTTGGTCTATGTACAGGTGCCTCAGGAACACAATTAATTGTTCTGGAATACTCATACTTCTCAATGTTGTCCATAGCTTGGCATTATCCACACAATTAAAAGACATTGAGTAGTCAATAAAGCACAGGTAAACATATTTCTGGTATTCTTTGCTTTAAACCAAGATCTATATGACATGAGCAATTAGATCTCTCGTTTCAAATCCTCTTCTGAATCTAGCTTGATTTCTGGAAATTCTTTGTCAGTTTATGGTTATAGTCATTTTTGTATTGTCTTTAGTAAAATTTTACTCAAATGGTATATAAATGATATTGTCTGATGATGTCTGTATTCCATTGGGTCACCTATCTTTGGAATGGGCACAAATATGGATTTCTTCCATTCAGTTAGCCAGGTAGTTGTCTTCCAAATTTCCTGGCATAGATGAGTGAGTTCCTCCTGTGCTGCTTCACTTTTTTGAAAGATTTCAACTTGTATTCCATCTATTCTTGTTGCCTTATTCTTTGTCAATGGCTTCAATGCAGCTTGGGCTGCTTTATTCAAGTTCATTGGCTCTTAATCAAATGCTACCTCTTTAAATGGTTGAACATAGACCATTTCTTTTTGGTACAGTGTCTCTGTGCATTCCTTCCATCTTCTTTTGATGCTTTCTTCATTATTCCATATTTTACCCATAGAATCCTCCATAGATAAAATTGAAGTTTAAGGTTTTTTTCTTCAGTGTCCTTATCTTGAGAAATGCTGGGCTTGTTATTCCATTTTCTAACTCTAGGCCTTTGCACATTTTGCTCTAATATTTCACTTTGTATTCTCTAACAGACCTTTCAAAATTTCTGTTCAGATCTTTTGCTTCCTCATTTCTTCCATTTGCTTTAGCATGTCTACGCTGGAGAGCAAATTCCAGAGTCTCTTCTACATCCATTTTGGTCTTTTCCTTTTTTCTTGTCTTCTTAATGACCTTTTGCTTTCTTCCTGTATAACATTCTTGATGACATCCACAATTCTATTATTTGTTAAAGGAGCTCTGGTAGCGTAGTGGTTACGAATCGGGCTGCGAACCTTAAGGTCAGCGGTTCGAAACTACCAGCCGCTCCGCGGGAGAAAGATAAGGCTTTCTACTCCCGTAAAGATTTACACCCTCGGAAACCCTGTACAGGGTCGCTATGGGTCGGACCCGACTCGACGGCACACAACAACAACAAGTGTCTTATGCATCAAATCTGTTCTTTAAATGATCTCTAAATTCAGGTGGGATATATTCAACTTCATATTTTGGGTCTTGAGAACTTATTTTAATTTTCTTCAGCTTCTGTTTGAATTTACATAAGAGCAATTAATGGTCTATTCCATAGTCTGCCCCTTGTGTTGTTCTAGTTCATGATATGGAGCTTTTCTACCATCTCTTTCCACTGATATAGTCTATTTGAATTCTGCTTATTCCTTCTGGTGAGGTCCATGTGTATAGTTCTCTTTTATATTGTTTACAAAAGTTATTTAAAATAAATAATTCATTTGTCTTGCAAAATTTTTCATGTGAGCTCCATCATCATTTCTATCACCATGTCCATATTTTCCAACTACTGATCCTTCCTCTTTGTTTCCAATCTTTGCATTCCAATTGTCAGTAATTATCAATGCATGTTGCTGTTGATCAATTTTAGACTGAGGAAGTTGGTTGTTGTTGTTGTCAGGTGCCACCGAGTCGGAACCGACTCATAGCGACTCCATGCACAGCAGAACGAAACAATGTTCGATCCTGGGCCAACCTCACCACCGCTGCCACACCTGAGTCCATCAATGATGCCACCTGGCTGATCCATCTCGTTGGAGGTCTTCCTCTTTTTCTCTGACCCTCCACCCTACCCAGCATGACATCCTTCTCCAACGATTGTTTCCTCCGGACAATATGTCCAAAGTAGGAGAGACGAAGCTTAGCCATCCTGGCCTCCAAGGAGCACTCTGGCTGCACTTCTTCCAAAACAGATCTATTGGTTCTTTTGGCAGTCCATGCACTTTCAGTATTCTCCTCCAACACCACAACTCAAAGGCATCAATTCTTCTACGATCCTCCTTATTCACTGTCCAGCTTTCACATCCATATGAGGCTATTGAAAACACAAAAGCCTGGGTCAGGCGCACCCTAGTCCTCAAGCTGACATCTCTGCTCTTGAGCACTTTAAAAAGTTCCTGTGCAGCAGATTTGTCCAGTGCAATACGTCGTCTGATCTCTTGACTGCTACTTCAGCGAGTGTTGATAGTTGATCCAAGAAGAATGAAGTTGGTAGAATTCTTCAATTTCATCATCACTGGCTTTGGTGGTTCGTGTGTAATTTGAATAATAGTGCTATTAACTGGCCTTCCTTGTAGGCATATGGATATTATTCTATCACAGATAGCATTGTACTTCATGACTGATCTTGATATGTTCTGCTTAATGCTGAATGAAATGTCATTCCTCTCCAATTTGTCATTCTCGGCATAGTAAACCATGTGATTTTCAGATTCAAATTGGACAATGCTGGTCTATTTTAATTCACCAATATCAAGGATATCCATGTTTATGTGTTTCATTTCATTTTTGACAACTTCCAATTTTCCTAGATTTATACTTTGTACATTCTATGTTCTAATTACTCATGGATATTTACAGCTGTTTCTCTTCATGCTGAGTTATGCCCATCAGTAAATGAAGGTGTCAAGAGCTTTATTCAGTCATGTCTTCACGGTCAAGTCTATTTTGAGGAGGCAGCACTTCCCAATCACATTCTGAGTGCCTTCCAACCTGAGAGGCTCATCTTCATGTACTGTATCATGTTTACTGATCCATTGGTGAGGATTTTTGTTTTCTTGACATTGAGATGTAATCCATACTGAAGGCTGTGCTCTTCGATCTTCATCAGTAAATGTTTTAAGTCCTCTTCACTTTCAGCAAGCAAGCTGTATCATCTGCATATCACAGGTTGTTAATGAGTCTTCCTCCAATCCTGATGCCACGTTTTTCTTCATAGAGCCCAGCTTCTCAGACTATCTGCTCAGCATACAGGTTGAATAAGTATGGTAAAAAAAAAAAAAAAATACAACCTTGTTGCACAGCTTTCTTAATTTTAAACCATTCAGTGTTGTTCCCATGTTCTGTTCAAACAACTGCTTCTTGGTCCATGTACAGATTCCACAGGAGCACAATTAAGTGTTCCGGAATACTCATACTTCACAATGTTGTCCATAGCTTGCCATGATCCACACAATTGAACTCCTTTCCATAGTCAATAAAGCACAGGAAAAAATCTTTCTGGTATTCTCTGCTTTCAGCCAAGATCCATCGAACATAAACAATGATATCCCTCCTTCCATGGCCATTTCTAAATAGAGCTTGAACCTCTGGAAGTTCTCTGTCAATGTATGCTTGTAGCCATTTCTGTATTACTTTTAGCAAAACCTTACTTGTATGGGATATCAAAGAGATTGTCCAGTGATTTCCGCATTCCATTGGATCACCTCTCTTTGGAATGGGCACAAATATGGATCTCTTCCAATCAGTTGGCCAGATAATTGTCTTTCAAATTTCTTGGCAGAGGTGAGTGAGTGCCTCCTGTGTTGCCTCACTTTCTTGTAAGATTTCAATTTTTATTCCATCAATTACTGGTGCCTTGTTCTTTCCCTATTAGTTGGCCAGAAAGTTGTCTTCCAAATTTCATGGCAAAGATAAATGTATTAACCTTTGCATACATTTGTTGGAATATCTCAATTAGTATTCTGTCAATATCTGGAGTTTTCCTTTTTTCCTGTGTATTTAGTTTAGCTGGGACTTCTCCCTTCAATAGCAACGTTTCCTAATCCTTTAGTACCTACTGAAATGATTGAACATTGACCAACTCTTTTTGATGCCTGCATTTCTTCCATCTTCTTTAAATGCTTCTTGTTTCATTCAATATTTTCCCATAAAATAATTAAATATTATATTTGTATGTTAACTAGTCTACGTTCAATAGTAAGTATCAGAATCTCTTCGGACATCCACTGTGGCCTTTTCTTTCTATCCTGTCTTTTAAAAGACTGTTTGATTGATATATTTGGATAGTATTATATTACCACCCACTTCTTATTTGTGGTGGCTTGTGTGTTGCTGTAATTCTGGAAACAATACCAAAAGTATTTTAATATGAGCAGGGTCTTCTAAGTTTCAGCTAAGCTTCCAGACTAAGATAGACTAGGAAGAAGTAGAGACAGACTACTTCTGAATATTTATTCACTGGAAACCTTATTAAGAGCAGTTGAACACGGTCAGCACCAGATTATTGAATACTGAAACATGATGAAGAGCACTGATTCTGGGCCCAGGCGTCCCCAAGTCTTGCCACACTGATGGCCAACCAGGCATCCACCCGGGTTCAAAGGAGTCTACTGAATGTGGTAGGGATTAGCTTGCTGCTTCATTGCTGTTTTTCCCTCACTTCCCTTTATTGCTGACCAAAGTGTTCACCAGTCAGAGTTCATGCCTGCTCCTGTATTCTCATTGAGTCTTAGTCTTGAAAGGGAGTTTGCCCTGAGGGTACCTGACCACTTGCCTAGATGTATCCTGGTCAAGTCTTTTGATTTCTTGACTTCTGCTTCCAAGTGTGTTGATTTGGATCTGAACACAATGAAATCTCTGACAATGTCAATCTTTTCACCATTTTTCATTTTATTTATTGGTCCAGTGGTGAGGATTTTTGTTTTCTTTACGTTGAGTGCAACCCATAAAGAACCCATAAAGAACTCAGTGACTTTTGATTTTCATCAGTAAATATTTTAAGTCCTCTGCTCTTTTAGCAGGAGTCCTGATGTAGCACTGTGGGTTAATGTGCTGGACTGCAAAGTAGGATTGATCTGCAAGGTCAGCAATTCAAGCTCACCAGCCACTCCTTGGAAACCCTATACAAGGTTGCTATGGGTTGGAACTGACTCAACACCACTTAACAACAGCAACAACAGCTTGTTCAGCAAGCAAGTTTGTATCATCTGGGTATCAAAGGCTGTTAATGAGTTTTCTTCCAGTCTTTATACCATGTTCTTCTTCATATTATTTGTTTAGCATAATGATTGGATAATTATGGTGAAATCATACAACCTTAGCCCACACCTTTCCTGATTTTAAACTATTCAGTGTCTCCTTGTTCTTTTCGAATGACTACCTGTCTATCAGGCTCCTCATGAGCAAAATTAAATTTTCCAGAATACTCATCCTCCACAATGTTGTCCATAGCTTGTCATGATCTACATAATTGAAAGCCTTTGCATAGTTAATAAAGCATGGATAAGCATCTTTCTGGGATTCTCTGCTTTTAGCCAAGATCCATCTTGAGTCAGCAATGATACTTCTGGTTCTATGCCTCCAACTAAATCAAACCTGAACAAAAAATTTCAAAGGACAGCTCGAGAAGAAAAAGTCAATTATTGTAATGAAATATGCAAAACCTAGAGTTAGAAAACCAAAAGAGAAGAACATGTCCAACATTTCCCAAGCTAACAGAACTGAAGAATAGGTTGAAGCCTCAGCTTGAAATACTGAATTATTCTTTAAGCAAAATGGAGTACTGGTGTGATCCTGCGAGATAATGCACTAGACCACAATGTTAGTTTGAACTGCAAGGTCAGTGGTTCAATTTCACCAGCCTACTTTGGAAACCATATACAGGGTTACTATGAGTTGGAATCAACTCGACAACACTTAACAACAGCACAATGGGCAGAAAAGATTAAAAGGACATTAAAGGTATACACAGAGTCACAGAACCAAAAAGAAACGGTTGCTGTTCAAACAGTTCAAGAAGTAGCATATGATAAAGAGCAACTGTTACTAAAGGAAGAAGTCCAAGATGTGTTAAAGGCTTTGGCAAACACAAGGCTCTGGGAACTGATGGCATACAAATTGAAATCTTTCAGAAAATGTATGCAGTACTGGATGCAATCACTCATCTATGCTGAGAAATTATAAGACAGCTACCTGGTCAACTGATTGGAAGAAATCATATTTGTGCCCATTCCAAAGTAAGGCAATTCAATAGAAAGCAGATATCACTGAACAAAATCATTAATGTTGCATGCAAGTAAAATTTTGCTCAAGATAATTAAAAAGCTACTGCAACAGTACATTGACAGGGAACTGCTAGAGGTTCAAGATGGATTCAATTGCAGAGATGGAATGAGGGATGTTATTGTTGTTGTCAGGTGGATGTTGTCTGAAAGCAGACAATACAGGAAATAAGTTTACCTGTACTTTTTTGATTATGCAAAGGATTTTTGTTGTGTTTATCATGACAAACTAATGGATCACAATGCAGAATATGAGTATTCTGGAGCACTTATCTGTACTCATGAGGAACCCATACATAGACCAAAAAGCAGTCGTGTGAGCAGAACAAGGGAACATGGAATGATTTAAAATCAGGAAAAGAGTTTACCTTGAGAAGGACATCTTTCTTGGTAAAATGGAGGGTCAGTGGAAAAGAGAAAAACCCTCAACAAGATGGATTGACACAGTGGCAACAGCAATGAGCTCAATTAATAATTGTGAGGATGACACAGGACTGGGCAGTGTTTCATTCTGTTGTACCTAAAGTCACTATGAGTCAGTACTGATTCGATGGCTCATAACAATAGCAGACCTGCAATAATAAATTCTACAAATTGGATAGTTTGTGAAAACAGAAACGTATTGCCGCATCAATCTGAAGGATATGAGGCCTTATGGATTCCTTTTAAGCAGTTTGAGGGTTAATGCGTTCCACACCTCTCTCCTAGATTCTGGTGATGGTTGGCAATTTTACAATTTCAATTTCTGCCTCCATCTTCACATGACCATCTTTCTTCTGTGTCTCTTCTCTTTTGTCACTACTCATATTGGATTAGGAGCCACTCTACTTCAATATGATTGAAAGTTAACTGGTAATATCTTAAAAATTCATAATTCAAAAAATATCACATCCACAAAAACCTGATATTTAGGCTTCAACATATCGTTTCTAGGGAAACAATTCAATTCACATTAGCTGGAGATTGACCAGTAACTCTTTCTCTTTATATTGTTTCTCCATGTGACTAGATTATTGCTTTCTCATAGCATGTCACATTTGTTATAAACTTGTCCAACTTAATTTAGTAAGCTTTCCAAGTTATCCAGCAAGAAAATGCAAGGCACCCTAGGACCTTATCTCAGAAGTCATTTTCACCACATTTTATTTTTTTTTACACAAATCTAGCCTAATTTCAGCTTCAACATAAACTCTCCAATGTTGTGGAGGCTGAAAGGCATGATTTATTGGAAGTTCATCTTTAATACTAACTACAGTTACTTTTTAATGGGATAAACAATATGACTACAATATTTATTAAGTTCAGACAATTTTCTATAAAGTATTTCATGAGGAAGGCAACAGTTATATAGAATTCATTCTGTTTGTAACAGATTTTACCAAGCTGTTAACCTAAAAGTAAGTATATTTTCTTGTATGTTGTTGCTAACAGCATTATATTGTATAATCATTTGAATTATGGGTGCATCACTCAGTTATACCCACACAGGCATTATATATAAGAAGAAATCAATAATCACTAATGTGTTTACCCTTCAAGCAACCATAAATCATATGAAAGTCTCACATACCGTTAGCAAGAAACCAAAATATGCCAGTCACTCAGTTAGATGCTATAAATAAGTTTTCTCATCATATCTTCACTACAGTCATGACAATCAATCTCATTACATGTCTTCATCTTTTGCACTGACCCTCCACTTTACAAAACATGCTGTCCTTCTCCAGGGACTGGTCCTCTTGATAATATGTCCAAAGTATGCGAGATGAAGTCTTACCATACTGGCTTCTAAGGTGTATACTGGCTGTATTTCTTCCAACACTGATCTGTTTGTTCTGGCTGATGCTTGTTCTTTTTTCTCCAGTACCATAACTCATGAATCGGGTTGCGAACCGCAAGGCCAGCAGTTCGAAACTACCAGCCACTCCGGGGGAGAAAGATGAGGCTTTCTGCTCCCTTAAAGATTTACAGCCTCAGAAACCCTATACAGGGTCGCTATGAGTCAGAACCGACTCCATGGCACTTAACAACAACAACAACAAAAACAACCATAACTCAAATGCATCAGTTCTTCTACTGTCTTTCTTATTCATTGTCCCATTGAAAACAATATGGCTTGGGTCAAGCACACTTTAGTTGCCAAACTGATATCTTTGTATTTGATCACGTTAGAGGACTTGTGCAGCAGATTTACCTAAAGCAATACACTATATGATTTATTGATTATTGCTTCCAGAATTGACTGTGAATTCAAGCAAAATGAAGCATTTGACAATGTAAATATTTTCTCCATGTATCATGATGCTATTTATTGGTCCAATTATAAAGGTCTTTGCATTGATTATACTGAGATGCAATCCATACTGAAAGCTATAGTCTGTGATCTACATTAGCAAGAATTTTAACTCCTCTTCACTTTCAGAAACCAAGATTGTATCATCGAGATATCACAGATTGTTAAAGAGTCTTCCCTTAATCAAAATTAATTGGACTTGATTCAACAGCACCTAACAAAAATAACAACAGTATAGAAATATATATTTCCCTCTCTTTTTTTTGTCACTTCAGTTCTTTATGTTGCCTTCAAGTACTCAAAGAACAAATTTTAAATAAATCTTTTAGTGACTTCTCTCAAAAACAGCCATTGTTACAATACCATAAAGATACATTAGGTTTGAATATTGTGAGTTTTAAAGTGGTTACCAATCAGGCTGCTAATCTCACGGTCAGCAGTTTGAAACTACCAGCTGTTCCACAGGAGAAAGATGAGGTTTTCTTCTCCCGTAAAGATTTACAGCCTCAGAAACCCTGTACAAGGTCGCTATGAGTCAGAACTGACTCTATGGCACATAACATCAACAACAAATTTAGAGTAAAAGGGCAAATTACTAAATACATGCACTTCTTATAAAGAATATAATTGAATGTCGATATAATTAAATCTCAGTAAAACAACAATTAATACTTTTAAATGTTGAGGACATATGAGAGCAATTATAGCTATGTTGGATTTCTGGTGAGGCGCTATAGGATCAGCAGTGGACTGTGAACCACAGGTTGGCAGTTCAAACCCAACAGCTACTCCCCAGAAACCCTACACAGGGTCTCTGTGAGTAGGAATTGACTTGGTGGCACTAACCAACAACAAAAACATAGCTACTTTGCTGTCAGTGGTCAGGAAATACCTCTTTGTTGTAATGAAAGTTTGAGACGAGTTCTGAACATTAAAGAGATATAGATGGGAGAATCATGGTTAAGATCACTACTCTGATTTTTCGAGATTGTTGTTGTTGTTGTTAAGTGCCTTCGAGTCGGTTCCGACCCATAGCGACCCTGTACAGGGTTTCCGAGGGTGTAAATCCTTACGGGAGTAGAAAGCCTCATCTTTCTCCCGCGGAGTAGCTGGTAGTTTCGAACTGCTGACCTTATGATTCGCAGCCCGATTCGTAACCACTACGCTTAGAAGTAGAGAATTGGCTACATGTTAAAGTGTAGATAACATTTAAGACACCATCTCCTAGAAGTTGTCAAGTTTTCTTCTAAAGCTCCATATGAAATATTTCAACACATGGATTCATTGCATTTTATAACCCTTTAAAATCATAATACATTCTTTAGTATAAAACATACTTTGATAGGGACTAAGCCTTACTTGATCTAGGAACTGTAGTTAATCCCCCTCTGACTTATTCTCTCATTGTATTGCTTTAGAAGATGGTATGATGATATGGTCAAATTCAATGGATATAACTGAGTTTCTGTATCAAGCAGTGAAATACAGATGAGAGAATATAAAAAAGCATGAGTTTGAAAAATTCTTTTAATTGGTGTACAGTATTTTAGATTTCTCTTCTTTACATCTTTCACATATTCATATAAGGCATTAATACAATACTTGTTCAGAGTTAAAGGTAAATAAAGAGAAGTTATTGTTATTGATATGTAAATAATTTTCATTACTAGGATTAACTCAGAATAAACAAATCTTGAATTATTAGAATAACCAGAGTAGACTTGTATTAATATCATTTTTATTACCATTGTTGTGTGCTTTCTGTTAACACATTATTGTTGCTATTAGGTGTCTATGAGTTGGTTCTAACTTACAAAGTTCCAGTGAATAATAGAAACTCTGTACTGTTGCCATGCTTGAGTCCATCGAGGCTGCTCCTTGGCCAATCCATCTCATTGGGGGTCTTCCTCTTTTTCTCTGACACTGCACCTTACCAAACATAATATCTTTCCCCAGTGAATGGTCCTTCCTGACAATATGTCCAAAGTATGAAAGACGAAGTTTGGCCATCTTGACTTCCAAGGAGCACTCTGGCTGCATTTCTCCCAAAATGGATCTATTGGTTCTTTTGGCAGTCCATGGCACTTTCAATATTCTCCTCCAACACCATAACTCAAAGGCATCAATTCTTCTACAGTCCTCCTTATTCACTGTCCAGCCTCCACATGCATATGAGGTTATTGGAAATACCATGGCTTAGGTCAAGTGCACCTTAGTCCTCAAGCTGCCATCTTTGCTGTTCAACATGGTAAAAAGGTCTTGTGCAGCAGATTTGCCTAATGCAATATGTAGTTTGATTTTTTTGACTGCTGCTTCCATGGGTGTTGATAGTTGATACAAGAAAAATGAAGTCCTTGACAATGTTAATCTTTTCTCCATTGATAAGAATGTGATTTATTGGTCCATTGGTGAGGATTTTTGTTTTCTTGACATTGAAATGTAATCCATACCAAAACGGCTGTACTCTTTGATCTTCATCAGTAAATATTTTAAGTCTTCTTCACTTTCAGCAAGCAAGGTTGTATCATCTGCATATCGCAGGTTGTTAATGA
>NW_006408967.1:636945-654294 GCF_000296735.1 Chrysochloris asiatica
AATGACTGTTTGCTTTCTTCCTGTATGATGTTCTTGATGTCATCCCACAACTCTTCTGGTCTTTGGTCTTTAGTGTTTAATGTATCAAATGTTTTCTTCAGATTATCTCTAAATTCAGGTGGGATATATTCAAGGTCATATTTTAGCTCTTGTGGATTTATTTTCATTTTCTTCAGCTTTAGTTTGAATTTGCGTATGAGTAATTGATGGTCTGGTCCACAGTGTGCCCCTGGCTTTGTTTTCACTTATGATATGGGCCTTTTCCATTGTCTTGTTCTGCAGATATAGTCAATTTGATTTCTATGTATTCCCTCTGGTGAGGACCTTATGTGTAATCGTCTCTTATGCTATCTAAAGAAGATTTTGAAGAATGCTATCATCCCTTATCCAGCCTCATTTTTATCACCTAGGCCATATTTTCCAAGCACTGATCTTTCCTCTTTGCTCTCAACCTTTACATTCCAATCACCAGTAATGAGCAATACATCTTGATTGCATGTTTAGTCAATTTCAGATTGAAGAAGTTGGTAGAATTCTTCTATTTAATCCTCACTGGCTTTAGTGGTTGGTGTGTAAATTTGAATAATTGTGGTATTAATTCTGCTTCCCTGTAGGCATATGGATATTATCCTTTCACAGACAGTGTTGTACCTCATGACTGATCTGGATATGTTCTTTTTGACAATGAACACAACACCATTCCTCTTCAATTTATCATTTCTGATATAGTAAACCATGTGGTTGTCAGATTCAAAATGGCCAATACTAGTCCATTTCAGCTCACTAATGCCTAAGATATAGATGTTTATGCATTCCATTTCATTTTTGACAACTTCCTGTTTTCCCAGATTCATACTTTCATACATTCCATGTTATGATACACATCATGAAATGTATTTGCCTAGTAAATAAAGCACATGTCAACACATTTATGTTATTCTCTGCTTTAAGCTAACACTCATCTGATATCACTAGTTCCATGCCCTCATCTGACTCTGGCTTCAATTTCTGGCATCTCCTTGTTGATGGACTGCTGTGACTATTTATTTCAATTATCTTTAGAATGATTTTACTTGCATGAGATATCAATAATATTGTTTGATGATTTCCATATTCTGTTGGGTAACATTTCTTTGCATGTGCACATATATGGATTTCTTCCAATTGGTTGGGCAGGTAGCTATATTCCAAATTTCTTGGCTTATACAAATGAGCAATTCCAGACTTGCCTCAGTTTAATGAAATATTTCAGTTTGCATTCTGTTAACACCTGTAGACTTGCTTTTCCACTATGCCTTCAACCCAGCTTGGACTTTTTCTTCTTTATCATTTGATACTTCTTGAAATGGTTAGAGACTGACCGATTTACATTGTTTATCTCCAGTAACAACCTGCGATGTGCAGATGATACAACCTTGCTTGCTAAAAGTGAAGAAGACTTAAAATACTTACTGACGAAGATCAAAGAGCACAGCCTTTGATATGGATTGCATCTCAATGTGAAGAAAACAAACATCCTCACCACTGGACCAATAAACAACATTCTTGTTAATGGAGAAAAGATTAACGTTGTCAAGGACTTCACTCTTCTTGGGTAAAGTATCAACACTCATGGAAACAACAATCAAGAAACCAAATGACGTGTTACGTTAGGCAAATCTGCTGCACATGACCTTTTTAAAATGTTGAAGAGCACAGATGTCAGCTTGAAGACTAAGGTGCACCTGACCCAAGCCATGGTGTTTTCAATACCTCATATGCATGAGAAAGTTGAACAGTGAATAAAGAAGACAGTAGAAGAATTGATGCTTTTGAGTTATGGTGTTGGAGGAGAATATTGAAAGTGCCATGGGTTGCCGAAAGAACCAACAGATCTGTGTTGGAAGAAGTGAAGCCAGAGTGCTCCTTGGAGGCCAAGATGGCCAAACTTCATCTCTCATAATTTGGACATATTGTCAGGAGGTACCAGTCACTGTAGAAGGATATCATGTTTGGTAAGGTAGAGAGTCAGAGAAAAAGAGGAAGACCTCCAGCGAGATGGATTGGCAAAGTGGCAGCATCGATGGGCTCAAGCGTGGTAGCAACAGTGAGGTTGGCTCAGGATCGGGCAGTGTTTCCTTCTGCTGTGCATAAGGTCACTATGGTCCTGTACCGACTCGATGGACCCTAACAACAACAACAAATCTCCAGTAAATGTTTGACTGGAAAATCTAGCCAGTCACTCTACTCACTCTACCCTAAGATAAGCACTAGACTGTTAACCACACATTTGCAGTTGAAACCTTCCAGCCACTACCTGGAAACCTGATCAAAAGTTGCTATGATTCAGAACTGACTTCATGGCAATCAACAACAAGCAACTATTAATTTTGTAATAATATATATTGCATTAGAGTGTGATTTACTGAGGGATCTCTTACCTTAATTAATTATAGGCTTAATTGACTCATGCATTTCCAGGACATAAAAATAATATAAGTAACATAGTGCCTATTTAAGAGCTTTGATTATTTGTATTGTTTTACAGAAAACTCAAGTAGGCATTTACAAGGTTTATAATGCATTACTGAAGTAAACATTTAGAAAGTGTTTATCTCATTAATACTAAGTTAAAAACCTAGAAACGTATGATAATATTAGTAAAGCTTTAAGAAATGTACCTCAAAGATAAAGGATCTGTACTTTGAAAGCCTTTTTTTCTTACAGAGACTCTCAATGGCCGTAGATGACATTGAGATTGCCAGAGATTACTGGTACCAAACGTTTCAAGAGACTCATATTCCTTCTTTCCATTCTCTCTTTCTCATTTTAAGGTAAACAGAATGTCTTTATAAAAACATGACCTTCTTTCATTGAGAGATACTTTAACAATTGATACTTTCTTAAGGTTTGCTTTACTGGAGATTTACCTGTTCCTACAGTATCTTTCATTTTTCTTTAGATTTATAAAAGTACTACTGTCAAAGTTATAATGTGGCACAATGGAAGACATCTGACAAGAATATTTCCTCTTGTTTTATGTAGTTGCCATCCATATTCCATAATCAAAAGTTCCACACAAAATATTGGACTCTAGACTTGGAATGGAGTCCTGGTGTGGCCTGTGGATTAATGCATTGGACTGCAAAGTCAGTTTGATCTGAAAGCTCAGTGGTTCAAACTCACCAGTCACTCCTTGGAAACTCTATATGGGGTTGCTATGGGTCAGAATTGACTCGATGGCACTTAACAATAAAACAAATTTTAGAATACCCATCAGTGGTTTTTGCTCAGAGCATCTCTCTTCAGATCTTGTGTCTTCTTTTTCTGTTAATCATATTTGACTAATTTCTTAAATTCAAATTATTGAGAGAAAAGACTTAGTTAATTCTAATAAACTAAAAAAAAAATTATCAGGGATTTTAATTATAAATTTTCATCTTACAATTTTATCATTTCTTCTTTTTTTTTTTGCTTCACTGATTCATTACTAGTCAAAGGATTGCATTAAGTCCGTGAGACTAGATTTCATTAAGGATTATAGAAAAGAAAAAGTTTTAGAGTTGCAGTGAGAAATGCTGAAAGCAGACATTGTTTCCAGGATTATTCTGAATTTTTCATTATTTTCCTACTAAATGTAATATATTGTTCAATGTCAATATAACATTGATAATCTAACAACAGCTCAAGACAGTTACAGATCAATGAATACACTGCATTTTAAAGTTTTTATCAGTTTACATTTTATTAGTTTCAAAACTATCCATGCAGAAACAAATTGACCACAGGAAGTTTTTTTTTTTTTTTTTTTACCTTTTAAATAATGCACTTACTTACATTCTATTTTGTTTTAAAATTAATTTAAGAATACTGCAGATGGCTTAATCCCTTCTCAGTGAAATGCATGAATATACAATTTTGTTAACTAATCTAGAGTACAAAGCTAATATCTTAGACTGGGTTCTTTGGAGAAGTAAAAGCAGTGAAGCTCATATATATATTATGGTTGTTAAGTACTGTTTAGTGTGTTCTAACTTATTATGACCCTATATACAGTTTCTGAGAAGTGGCTGGTAGGTTTGAATGGTTGAATTTTCAGTTAGCAGTTCAATGTTTATCCTACAACATTCAAGTCAGTTCTGACTCATAGCTATTCTGTATAGGGTTTCTGAGGCTTCTCCAGTAACTGGTCCCTCCTGACAATATATCCGAAGAATGAGAGACGAAGTTTGGCCATCCTGGCCTTCAAGGAGCACTCTGGCTACACTTCTTCCAACACAGATCTGTTTGTTCTTTTGGCAGCCCATATGCACTCTCAATACTCTCCTCCAACACCATAACTCAAAAGCATCAATTTCTTTACAGTCCTCCTTATTCACCGTCTAGTTTTCACATGCATATGAGGTCATTGAAAATACCATGGCTTGGGTCAGGTGCACCTTAGTCCTCAAGCTGACATCTTTGCTTTTCAACACTTTAAAAAGGTTTCATGGAGCAGATTTGCCTAATGCAATATGTCGTTTGATTTGTTGACTGCTGCTTCCATGATTAATAGTTGATCCAAGAAGAATGAGGTCCTTGACAATGTTAATCTTTTCTCCATTGATAAGAATGTTATTTATCTGTCCAGTGGTGAGGATTTTTGTTTTCTTTACATTGAGTTGCAATCCATAGCAAAGGCTGTCGTCTTTGATCTTTATCAGTAAGGATTTTTTTTTTTAATGCTTTTATTGTGAATTATGTGATAGTTTACATGGGAGGACATCAGCTTCACATTAATCCTGTTGTATAACATTTCCTTGCCATGGTTACAATCCCTTCCATGTATCATTGATCAACCAAAAGGTATACCCCGAAAGCCTGCCCCACTGTGGTCTGCACAATGCCCCTCTCTCTCTCCAGGTCCAAAGTCTCCAGCTTCTCCATCTCCCCATGTCATCATCTCTGCCTCCATCCCTGACATCACTGATTTTCTGGGTAGGGTTCCGTTCTCTGCTCTTCTCCTTTGATGGTACCAGAGACATCCATTCCTAGACTGTAAGGTTAATCACTCCCCTTCCTTTGCCTCAAAACATCCACCTTTACATTTCCAGCCCTTACAATCAGTCCTGATAACAATTTTTTGCTATTGTATCACAAGTGACCTATCCACATCTCCTTTTATCAGCCCTAACTAGGCAGAATGGATACTACTCAGTGGAGATTATACCTTGCTCCACACCCTCTGAATCTAGGTTTCCTCTTGAAAGCTTGTAACCCAGTCACTTCTTGTCTCTGTAGACCCCGCACCCCCAATTATGCATAGCCAATGTCCAAGTTACCCATCCCTGTCCTTTCCATGTGCTTCCATAGATGTGTGTCAAGTTCATCAAATTGTGTCAGATTATTCTTTTTTTCCTCTTCTTTCTTCTTCTGTTTGAGCTCCGATCATCCAGCTGTTGAAGCCAGGTCAAGGGGGTATTATCTGCAAGTGTGGGTGTACTTATGCATGTGACCTCTCTTCTTATCAGCTGGATGCTTCACTCTCCACTCTAGTCCTCTATGACTATGTTGCTGACTCTGGGTCCAAGAGTCCCCGGACTTGGCACACTGTTTGCCAACCAGGTCTCCATCTGGGTTCACAGGAGTCTATTGGGAATTGTAGGGCTTGGTTCATAGCTTCATTGCTGTTTTTCCCTCACTTCCCCTCATCAGTGATGAAACTGGTCACCAATCAGAGCATGCATTCCCACTGAGCCTTAGTCTTAGAATGGGGTTTTCCTTGAGGGGGACCCGACCACTTGCCTTGATGTTTCCTGGGTGAGCCACTTGTTTGTTCTTGTAGTAATCAGTTGGCCTGCCTATATTGTTTTGTGTTTTTCTTGTCAGTCTTTCTTTCAGGATCAGTAAGGATTTTAAGTCCTCTTCACTTTCAGAAAGCAAGGTTGTATCATCTGCATATCACAGGTTGTTAATGAGTCTTCCTCCAACGCTGATGCCATAGTTTTCTACATATAACCCAGCTTCTATGATTGTTTGCTCAGCATTCGGGTTGAGTAAGTATGGTGAATGAATACAACCCTGTTGCATACCTTTCTTAATTTTAAAACATTCAGTGTTCCCATGTTCTGTTCAAACAACTGCCTCTTGGTCCATGTACAGAATCCACATAAGCACAATTAAGTGTTCCAGAATACTTGTATTTCACAATGTTGTCCACAGCTTGTCATGATCTACATAACCAAAAGCCTTTGCATAGTCAATAAAGCACAGGTAAACATCTTTCTGGTGTTCTCTGCTTTCAGCCAAAATCCATTGGATATCATCAATGATAACCTTTGTTCCACAGCCTCTTCTGAATCCAGCTTGAACTTCTGGAAGTTCTCTGTTAATGTATGCTTGCAGCCATTTTTGTATTACATTTAGTAAAACTTACTACCATGGGATATCAAAAGTATTGTCCAATGATTTCCACATTCCGTTGGAACACCTCTCTTTGGAATTGGCAAAATATGGATCTCTTCCAGTAATTGGCCAGATTGTTGGCTTCCAAATTTCCTGGCATAGATGAGTGAGTGCCTACTCTGCAACCTCACCTTCTTGAAAGATTATACTTTTTATCCCATCAGTTCCTGGAGCCTTGTTTTTTTGCCAATTCTTTCAATGCACCTTGGACTTCATCCTTCAGGATCATTGGCTCTTGAAACGTTTGAACATCAACCATTTCTTTTTGGTACAGTGACCCTGTGTATGTATTCCTTCCATTTTCTTTTGATGCTTTCTGTATCCTTCAACAATTTGCCCAGAGAATACTTCAATAATGAAAGTCGAGAGAGAGAACTTCCAGCACTTCCCTGACCAGGCAGCACAGGTACACGGGCTCCGGAGAATACAGGGTGGTATCATTCAGGGGAGGCCCCTGCCTGGTAGACAGACAGCCTTTGGGCAAACATAAAACATTAGGCTTTAACATTATGAGCTTGCTTTTTTAAAAAATCAAACTTCTGAGGAGTTACAAGCATTTAGAGCTACCACCCACCTGCACTCGGTTCCCACCCCGCCCATTGCAGAGCGTGGAGCTCAGGGCTTGAGCAGACCCATTCAGAGGGTGGACGCTCCCAGAGGAGAGCTAGCGGGGCCACAGGAATTAGCATGGTCCATCTCAGTGGAGCCTCATTGCAACATAGGGCATTGTCAGCATGGATATAGGGCAAATTGAGGTGCTCACGGCACAGGGAGACAGAGAGAGAGGCACTGTAGATGTCTTCAGACACAGCCGCGCACCATCTGCCTGCAGCCACTACTCCGCCCTTGACTTCTTCGGCCTAGGCCAGCCCTCTGCCCAGCCTCCGAGCCTCAGGCCCGCCCATCAAGGTGCAGGCCAGCCCAAGCTGAGACGCCCTTGACTATGTTTACCACCAATAAAAAAAACAGTCCAGCTGTGGATCTGTGGGTTAATGCGCCAGACTGCAAAGCCTTTTAAACAGCAAGAAATGTGATTCGAGCCCACCAGCTGCTTCTTGGAAACCCTATACTGGGTCACTGTGGGTCACGATCTATCGACTCCACAGCATACCAACAAGGAGAAGAGCACAGAAGGGACTGAAAGAGAGGTAGAACATTAAAGACTTACTTACATTAAGCTACTTTTTTTCCTCTCTTTCACCTGCCCCTCCCCCCCCCCCTTTTTTTTTTTTTTTTGGTGTGTGTGTGATTAGAGCCTGCCTTATTCAAGAGCACAGGCCAACCCAAATTGAGACACCCTTAAGTAGTTGTTTATCACCAACAACAAAGCAGTCCTGCTGTGGCTGACTGCAAAGCCTTTTGAACTGCAAGGACTGTGGTTCGAGTCCACCAGCTGCTCCTTGGAAACCCTATACTGGGTCACTGTGGGTCACGATAAACTCCACAGCATACCAACAAGGAGAAGAGTGAAGAAGGGACTGAAAGAGAGGTAGAACATTAAAGACTTACTCACATTAAGCTATGCTTTTTTCCTCTCTTTCTTCTGCCTCTCCCACCCTCTCCCCCCCCCTTTTTTTTTCTCTTTTTCCTCATTGTTTTATTTTCTGTTTTGTTTTTTGCTGTTGTTGTTTTGCTTTGTTTTTCTCTCATTATCACTTTTGTTTTTTTATTTTGCTTTTGGTTTTATTTTCTACCCGGCTGGTGTTGTTTGGCTGTCACATAGCCTCCCTTCTGTTATTGGAGGACTCTTTGTCCCCCTACATTACACAAAAAGAGTCAGCAACTGCTGCCAAATAGTCAAGCTGCAATAACACTTTATAAAACACCAAAACCCAGTCAAGAACCAATACCAGCTGCCATAAACCAGGGAAACAGACAACATCTGTAAAAGCTACTCTGAGTTAAGCAATAAGAGGAGTGAAAAGGGAAGACCACATCCCGATCACATCTTCCTGAAAGCAATCAGAAAACATAAAAAATTACCAAAATACGTACTTAATTATTAGGGCCACAGATAAACATTAAACATGTCCAAGGAGCAAAAGCAGATGACCATATTGGCACATGTCCAGAAAAAAGATAAAATATCTGAGACAAATGAACCAGAAGTAGATCTTCTCTCCATGCTGGAAGGAGGGCAGGCCTTGGAAATACCTAAGAAAGAATTCAGAAAAATGATTATAAAATGTTTCAAAACACTTTACAATGGAGTTGAGAAAAATAAGGAAGAAGTCAGAAAATTGCTACAGGAAAAATCAAACAAAATAGATACAGCATTGGTAACAATAATGAAAGTCGAGACTTTAAGTTTGTCTTTAATTCCCCAAGCTTGAGAAATGTTGAGCTTGTTCTTCCCTTTTGGCTTTCTGACTTCGGATCTTTTCACATTTTGTTGCAATATTTGAGTTTTTCTTCTTGAGCTGACCTTTGAAATATTCTGTTCAGCTCTTTTACCTCCTTATTTCTCCCATTTGCTTTAGCATCTCTATGCTGGAAAGCAAGTTTCAGTGTCTCTTCTGACATCATTTTCAGTCTTTTCCTTCTTTCTTGTTTTCTTAATGACTTTTTGCTTTCTTCATGTATCATGTTCTTGATGTCATCCAGCATCTCTTCTGGTCTTCGATCTTTAGTGTTTAATGTAGCAAATCTGTTTTTCAGATGATCTCTATATTCAGGTGGGATATATTTAAGGTCATATTTTGGCTCTTGTGGACTTGTTTTCATTTTCTTAGCTTCATTTTTAATTTGCACATGAGTAATTGATTGCTTTACAGTCTGCCCCTGGCCTTGTTTTGACCAATGATATGGAACTTTTCCATCTTCCCTTTCCACAGATGTAGTCTTTTGATTTCTGTGTATTCTATCTGGGGAGGTCCATGTATATAATCGTCTCTTATGCTGTCAAAGAAGATATTTGAAAGGAACAAATCATTGGTTTTGCAGAATGCTATCATGCAATCTCCAGCATCATTTCTATCACTGAGATCATATTTTTCAACTACTGATCCTTCCTCTTTTTTCCCAATATTTGCATTCCAATCACTACTAATGATCAATACATCTCATGCAGGTTTGATCAATTTCAGATTGATAGAATTCTTCTATTTCATCCACTCTGGCTTTAGTGGTTGGTGTGTAAATTTGTATAATAGTGCTATTAATTAGTCTTCCCTATAGGCACATGGATATTATCCTATCACAGACAGTGTTGTACCTCAGAACTGATTTGAATTATGTTCTTTTTTTTACAATGAATGCAACAACATTCCCCTTCAATTTGTCATTCTTGACATAGTAAACCATGAGGTTGTCAGATTCAAAATGGCCAATACCAGTCCATTTCAGCTCACTAATTCCTATGATATTGACTTTTATGCATTTCATTTCATTTATTACTATTTCTAGTTTTCCTGGATTCATACTTTGTACATTCCATGTTCTGATTATTAATAGATATTAACAGCTGTTTGTCTTCATTTTGAGTTATACACCATCAGCAAATAAAGATCCTGCAGCTTTTAATCCCACAGTCTTTACTTCCACAGGCTTTTCTTCATTCCTGTCATCACAGTCAACTCTACTTTGATGATGCAGCTCTTCCCCAGTTGCATTTTGAGTGCCTTCTAGCCTGGAGGTCTCATTTTCTGGCACTCTATCTGTCAGTGTTTCTCTACTATTTATAATGTTTTCAGTTACTAAATATTTGGAAGTAGTTTGTCACTCCTTCTTCCTAGTCTGTCTTTATCTGGAAACTCATCTGAAACCTGTGCACCATCATTGACCCTGCTGTTGTTTAAAATACTGGTGGCATAGCTTCCAGAATCACAGCTTTTATTGGGAATGGATGTTGGATTTTGTCAAATGCTTTTTCTACATAAATTGATATGATCATGTGGTTCTTTTTTTTTTCTTATTTTTATGGTGGATTACATTGACTGACTTTCTGATGATGACCCATCCTTTTATCCCCATTATGAATCCCACTTGGTCATCATATATTATGTTTTTGATGTGTTGTTGAATTCTGTTAGCTAAGATTTTGTTGAGATTTTTTTAATCTATGTTCTTGAAGGCTATTGGTCTATAATTTTCTTTCTTAGTGATATCCTTCCCTGGTTTTGGTATGAGGGTTATGCTTGCTGCATAAAATGTATTAGGAAGTTTTACATCCTCTACTATATTCTGGAATAATTTGAGTAGAATTGGTGACAGCTCTTCCCTGAATGTTTGGTAATACTCACCAGTGAACCCATCCTGACATGGACTTTTCTTGGCTGGGAGTTTGAAATGACCTTGTCAATTTCTTCCTTTGTTTTAGGTCTGTTCGTTTCCTACTCCACTCTGTGTAAGTTTAGGTATGTTTTGCTTTTCTAACAATGTTTCCATCTCCTCCAGATTTTCAAATTTGTAGGTGTACAACTCTTCATAATATTCTGTTATTATCCTTTTTATTTCTATTGATTCTGTTGTGACATCATGCATGTGTTTTTTTTTATGTTTTCTCCCTCTGCTCTTTTGTTAGGTTTGCCAATGGTTTGTTGATTTTATTGTTTCAAAGAACCAGTTTCTTGTCCTGTTGTTTCTTTCTATAGTTTTTCTGTTTTTTATCTCATTTATTTCTGCTCTAATCTTTATTATTTCCTTTCTTTTGTTGACTGCAGGTTTACTTTGCTGGTCTATTTCTTGTTGTTGGAGATGTTCTGTTAATGTTTTGATTTTGGTTCTTTCTTCTTTTCGGATGTGTGCATTTATTGTAAAAATTGTACTTTCAGCATGGCTTTTGCCGTGTTCCATGGATGATGTTTTGTTGTGTTTTCATTCTCATTTTTTTCTAATAAAATTGGGAATTCATATTTTATTTATTCTACTACCCAGTAGCTTTAAAGCAGGGTTTTATTCAGTTTCCATTTATTTGACTTTATTTCTTTGGTCTTCCTAGTGTTGATTTCTAATTTGAGAGCATTGTGGTCTGATGATATTCTTTATAGTAGTCTGATATTTGTAAATTTATGAAGGCTTGTTTTGTTGTCAATACATGTCCCATTCTGGAGAATGTTCCATATGCACTGGAAAAGAATGTGTATTGTGCTGTAATTGGGTTGAATGCTATATACACATCTATTAGGTGCAGTTGGCTGATTATGCTGTTTTGAATTGTTTCCAATGTTGTATATAACTTATTTGATTATTTCTATAGCTCTTTCCTGACTTCTTCTTTATTTTTTTCAAACCCTCATTAAAGTGTTTTGATTCATTTCATTATCATTTTTCTGATTTCCTTCTCAGGCATTTCCAAAGCCTGCCTGACTACCAATGTAAATTCTAGGTCTTACTCTAGTTTGTTTGTCTCAGTCACTTTTTCTTGTTTCTGGACATGTGCTGATATGGTTGCCTGTTTCTGTTTCTTGGGCATCTTCAATATTTAGCTGTGACCTTAATAATTAGATGAATATATTTTGATGTTTTATTATGCTTTCTGATTTATGTGATCAGTACATGGATTTCCCTTTTCACTCTTCTTATTACTCAACTCAGAGTAACTGTCATAGGTGTTGGCTAACTATCTGGTATATGGCAGCTGGTACTGGTTCTTGCCTGGATGGTGGGATTTTATAGGGTGTGATTTTAGCTTGAGTATGTGACCACAATTGCTGTTTCTACTTGGGTAATGTAGGGAGAGTAAGAACTCACTAAAGGCAAAGAGGTGACCAAAAACAAAACAGCAGCAACAAAAAACACAGATTGGCTATTGTAGTCTATCGTCACAGAAAATAGAGAAAAGGAAAAAAAAAAAATTATGTAGCAAAATGTGAATATGACTTTAATGTCCTTTCCTCAGCTTCTTGTCTTCAAGGCCTCCTGAGAAATTTCAAGATGCCACTGTTGGTCATTATGATGTAACTCAGGATTTACTTTTCATCCTATTTCATTTTTTAGTCTGTCTGTCTCCCATCCATAACCCCTTTCCTAGTGATTAACAGTGCAGTGCCAGCTGTGGTCATTTTGCACTGCCAATTGGTTTTAAGGGGATCCTTTCTCTTTACATTTTGAGCCCATCTCTGTACTTGTGTAGTAGAACCATCCGGGGGTGGAGGGGTGTGTCTAGTTGCTCAGGCACCCTATCTAGCCACCAGAATGGAAAATGTACAGACAGCAAGAGTCCAATGAACAGAGAAGAGAGGGAAACAAAGAGAGAGAGAGAGAGAGGAGAGAGAGAGAGAGAAAGAATGTCCAGACCTTTATTTCTGAGGATGTGTTGGATGTGTCAGGCATCAGCCATGGCTCTGATCCTTCCGTGGTTCTGTCTCACCCAAGATGGCTGTTCTGCGAGCCACTGAGGCCAGCCACTCAGAAGAAACACCAGTTTTCTTTCTTCTTCTAAAAATTCCGCTGGTGGAAGCCTTCAAACTTTCTAAATGTTTGTTTATATTTAGTTCAGAGTTCTGGGAGCACCCACTCAACCTGCTTCATCCGATATTCTGTATTGTTGCTGATGGAGTTACTTACTGCCCTTCTTCCCAGTCTGCCATCAAGCTCCGCTGCCTCATGGACTTTCCCATCAACTTTTGAGCCACTAAATCCTCTGCATGGAACTGTGTTGAATGAGACATTAGATAGTTTTCTTATTTAGTGAAAGAATTTTGTCAGAGCTAGGGACATAATTCCAAAATTAATATGAATATGTACATTAAATATTGTTCCAATAGAGTATAGGGAAAAAACAAACAAGCTCTGATCAGTATTATTCTTAAATACTCTTGTTATATTGACATATTGTATTTCTACTGTTATACCCAGATACCATATATAAATAAATAATTTTCTTGTGTGAAATAATTGTGTAGCTTGAATATATGCATGTTTTTCTTTCTCTTGGTATTACTTTACACTTATATTCATGGATTATCAATATATGGGATTTGGGAACTTTATAAAAGCACTTCTTTTAGTTTACATACTATGGTGTTGTGTTGTCATTTTGAATCCCATGGATTCCCTTTTGACTCAGCTATCCTGCGCATAACAGAATGAAACAGTGCCTGGTCCTGCAACATTCTTGCAATTGATGTTATGTTTGAGAACATTGTTGCTGTCATTGTGTAAGTGCAGCTCACTGGGTGTGGTGGTCTTCCTATCTTTGGTTGACCATATACTTTACACAGTATGATGTCATTTTCAATGGACCTTTAACTCCTGATAACATGGCCAAAGTACACTAGACCAAGTCTCATCATCCTTGTTTCCAAGGAACATTTTGGCTGTACTTCTTTTAAGACATATGTCTTTGTTCTTCTTGTAGTTGATAGTACATTCAATATTCATTGCCAACACCATAAGTCAAATGCATTGATTTTACTAAGCATAGTCTTTTATGTTGTTTAAAACTATATGTTCGTTGAAGAAATCATTGGTCTTGCAAAGTTCTATCTTTCTTTCTCCAGCATAATTTATATCACCAAGGCCATATTTTCCAAATATTGATCCTTCCTCTTAATTTCCATCCTTTGCATTCCAATCACCAGTAATTATCAATACATCTTGATTGCATGTTTGATCAATTTCAGACTGAAGAAGTTCATAGAATTCTCCAAAAATGTCATCATTAATGGCTTTGGTGGTTGGTGCAAACATTTGAACAATACTGATATTAACTGAACTTCCTTGTAGGCATACTGATATTACCCCATAATATACAGCATTGTATTTCAATATAAATCTTGAATTTTTTTTCATGATGAATTTCATATCATTCTCCTTCAGTTTGTCATTTCCAGTATTGTACACCATATGTTCAATTTGTCATTCCCAGCATAGTATGCCATATGATTGTCAGATTTAAGATGGTCAATATCAATCTATTTCAGCTCACTAATGGTGATGTTGGTGGTGTTCTGTGGAGACTCATAGTGACCCTGCATAGGGTTTCTTAGGATGTAAATTTTGTGGGAGCAGAAAGCCTCATCTTTCTCCTTCAGAATAGTTTTTAACTGTTGATCTTGATGTTAGAAGCCTGACTCATAACCATTATGCTACCAGAGCTCCTTATTTTCAGCTCACTAATGCCTAGGATGTTGATGTTTATGTGTTCCATGTCATGTTGACAACTTCCAATTTTCCTAGATTCATACATCATATATACCATATTCCAATTATTAGTGGATGTTTACAGTTGTTTCTCCTTATTTTGAGTTGTTCCCCACAGCAAATGAAGGTCCCAAGAGCTCTACTCCATTCGTGTTATTAAGGTCAACTCTACTTTAAAGTGGCAGCTCTTACCCAGTCATATTTTGAATGCCTTCCAACCTGGTATGTTCATCTTCCAGACATATATGACAGTATTGTTGTGCTCTTCATCATATTTCAATATTCAAAATTCTGGTGATGAATGTGTTCCACTGATGTTCATAAGTAATTCATTGACTAAATATTCAGAAGTAATTTGTCTCTCCTTCTTCCCAGTTTGTCTTCATCTGGAAGCTCAGCTGAACCCTGTCCACCATGGTTGACCCTATTGGTATTTAAAATACCAGTGACATAGCTTCCAGAATCACAGCAACAATCAAGCCATCATAGTATGACAAACTGACAGATGAGTGATGTTATTTTACCATATGTTATTTATTTATCCAGTTGTTAGGTTTGTTTCCTTTGCATTATAATGCTGCCCATACTGAAGGTTGTAAATTTTTATTTTCATCAGTATTTTAAGTCCTTTATGTTTACTTTAAGCAAGGTTATGTCATTTGAATGTCACAGCTTGTTAATTAGTATTCCTTCAATCTTGCTATGAAATTCCTCTTCATATAATTGTTTATTTCTCAGTTTATGTACTCGGCACACAGATTGAATAAGTATGGTGAAAGATGGGAACATTGACGAACATGTTTCCTGACTTTAAACCATTCAGTACATCCTTGTTCTGTTCTAACAACTGCTATGTACAGATTTTTCAAAGCAAAATTAATGCTCTGTTATTCCCCTTCTTTCCAATGTTATCCATAGTTTGTTATGGTACACTCAGTTGAATGCCTTGAAATATTCAATAAATCATAAGTAACCATCTTTCTGGTAGTCTGTGTTTTCAGCCAAGATCCATCTGATGTCAGCAATTATATCTCTAGTTTCAAGTCCTCTTATGAATCTGACTTGAATTTCTGGCAGCTCTTTGTTGATGTACTGCTGCAAATGTTTTCAAGATAACTTCAGCAAAAATTTACTTGCATGTGGTATCAATCGTATTTTTTGGTAATTTCTACTTTCTACTGAATTAGCTTTCTTTAAATGGAACAAATATGCATCTTTTCTAATTAGTTGTTCATGTAAGTGTCTTTCAAATTTCTGCATAGATGTGGGAGTGCTTCCAGTAATACATCACTTTGCTGATACATTTTAATTTGTATCCTGTCAATTCTTGGAGCCTTGTTTTTCATCAATGCTTTCAGTGCAGATTGAACTTCTTTCAGTATCATAAGTTCTTGATCATATGCTACCTCTTTCAATGGTTAAATGTTGTTGTTGTTGTTGTTGTTGTTATGTGCCATGGAGCCGTTTCTGACTCATGGCGACACTACACAGGGTTTCCTAGGCTGTAAATCTTTACGGGAGCAGACTGCCTCATCTTTCTCCCGTGGAACCGCTGGTAGTTTCGAACTGCTGATCTTGTGGCTCGTAGCCCGATTCGTAACCACTACGCTACCAGAACTAATATTGAGGTTTTATTTCTGTTACAGTGATTCTGCATATTCTTTCTTTTTTCTTTAGATGCTTATTGAATATTTCAGTATTTTGATTGTATATTGTTCAATATTGCAACCAGAGGCTTGACATTTTTCTTCAGTTCTTTCACTTTGAGAAATTTTGAGTGTATTCTTCCCCCTCTCCTTTTTTACAATTTTTCAATTTCAGGTCTTTGTACATATTCTTAAAACTTCATTTTGTCTTTTCAAACTGCTCTTTGAAATATTCTGTTTCATGTCATTATTTTTTGCTCTCATTTTTTCCAGTTGCTTTAGATTTTTTACATTCAAGGCCAAGCTTTAGAGTACATTCTGACATCCATTTTGGCCTTTTATTTCTTGTCTTTGCTGTGTGGATTTTTTTTTTTAATGACCTTTTTTTCTTCTTCATGTAAGGTATTCTTGATGATGAAATCATCTGTTTTTCAGTTTTTCAGAACTCTTCTGTTCATTAGTGTCCAATGTATCAAATCTGTTCTTGAGTTAGTCTATAAATTCAGGTGATAGAGACTCAAGGTCACATTTTGGCTCTCAAGGACTTGTTTTGTTGTTCCAGAGTCAGAACTTGGTCTTGTTTCGACTGATGATATTGAGTTTCTCTACAGTCTTTTCTCACAGATATAGTAAATTATTCTATTTGTATATAAATACACACACACACACACACAGAAAATTTAGGAAGCACTAGAGGCACTCACTCATCTATGCCAAGAAATTTGTAAGATAGCTACCTTGTCAACTGATTGGAAGAAATCCATCTTTGCACCCATTACAAAGAGAAGTGACACAACATAGTGTAAAAATGATAGGACAATATCATTAGTATAACATGTAAGTAAAACTATGTTGTTGTTGTTGTTGTCAGGTGCCATTGAGTCGGAACCGACTCATAGCGACCCCATGCACACCAGAACGAAACAATGTCCGATCCTGGGCCAACCTCACTACCGTTGCCACACGAGTCCATCAATGATGCCACCTGGCTGATCCATCTAGTTAGGGGTCTTCCTCTTTTTCTCTGACCCTCCACCCTACCCAGCATGACATCCTTCTTCAGCAATTGTTTCCTCCGAACAATATGTCCAAAGTAGGAGACACGAAGCTTAGCCACCCTGGCCTCCAAGGAGCACTCTGGCTGCACTTCTTCCAAAACAGATCTATTGGTTCTTTTGGCAGTCCATGGCACTTT
>NW_006408967.1:660912-667174 GCF_000296735.1 Chrysochloris asiatica
TTCCCAGATTCATACTTCGTACATTCCATGTTCCGATTTTCAATGGATGTTTACAGCTGTTTCTCTTCATTTTGATTTGTGGCCCATTAGCAAATGAAGGTTCTGTGAGCTTTTCTCTACTTGGAGGAGGCATTTTTTTCCCCTGTCGCATTCTGAGTGCCTGCCCAGTTTCCAGTCCAGTATCTGACAGTGTTTCTCTGCTATTCATAGAGTTTTCAGTGACTAGCAATTCAGAAGTAGTTCGTCACTCTTTCTTCCTAGTCTGTCTTTATTTGGAAGCTCATCTGAAACCTGTCCACCATGTGTGACCCTGCTGGTTATTTAAAATACCGGTGGCATAGCCCTCAGAATCACATCAATTCAAACCACCACAGCATGACAGACAGACAAGTGGCGGTTGTGTGGTCGCTGTTAAACACAAATCTCCTTGCGCTATGGCCCTTAAGTCTGGCTCAAAGGTGGAATTTCAATCCTCGAATATCGCGTCAGTCAAGAGGTGGAAGCGCAGCATGGGTGACAGGGTTGTAATGAGAGGCTTTGTGCTGTGCTTGTGGGTCTCTAAGTTGGTCAAGCCCACCTCAAAGCCAAGATCCATCGGCTAGGTCGGTACAGCTCCCTCACATCCGGGGTAAGTAGGACAGCCTGGCTGGCCACTGCGTACCCCCGTCGACCTGGTCTCCAGACACCTTTCACCCCACTGTTCCGTGGTCTGAGTTTCATTTAACACCTCCACCAGGTCTGCGCAGTTCTCGCACATCGTTCAGTCGCTGCCCCCTCCATTAGCACGACTGTTGGAATGCCCCACTGAGAAATGTAGGAAGCATCAAAAGAAAACAGAAGGAATATACTTGGAAAGAAAAAGTACCAGAAGAAACCTATCAAAATCCATCCATTAAGAGATAACATAGGATCAATAATTGATGGTAAAAAAGGAAGTGACCCCAGCTTTACTGAAGCTATTGGTAATAAACAAGCTTCTAAGACTTAATAGAATACAAATTGAAGCACTCACTTGTGTTTGCCAAGATATTTGGATGGGAGCAACCAAGTAAACTGACTGGAAACGATTCATATTTGTGTCTATTCAAATGAAAAGTGACTCATTTTATTGTGAGAATTATAAAAAAAATCATTAATATCAGATACAAGTAAAATTGTTGAAATTAAACAGTCTTATAAGGAGCTCTGGTAGCGTAGTGGTTACGAATCGGGCTGTGAACCTTAAGGTCAGCGGTTCGAAACTACCAACTGCACCGTGGGAGAAAGATGAGGCTTTCTACTCCCGTAAATATTTACACCCTTGGAAACCCTATACAGGGTCGCTGTGGGTCGGAACCGACTCGATGGCACATAACAACAACAACATAGAGACAGGAGTCCTGGTGTGTTGCTGTGGGCTAATGGTTCAGATTGCAAAGTCATTTGAACTGCAAAGTCGGTGGTTTGAGCTCACTATGGAAACTCTACAGAGGGTCACTATGGATCAGAATCGAACCGACAGCACTTAACAACAACAGCAACATAGAGGCAAGGAGCTGCCAGAAATTCAATCTAGAGATATGTATTTGTGCCCATTCCAAAGAGAGGTGACCCAAGGGAAGTCCGAAATCATCAGACAATCTCTTTGATATCCCATGCGAGTAAAGTTTTGTTAAAGGTAATACAGAAATGGCTGCAAGCATACATTGACAGAGAAGTTCCAGAGGTTCAAGAAGGATTCAGAAGAGGCTGTGGAATGAGGGATATCATTGCTGATGTCCGATGGATCTTGTTTGAAAGCAGAGAATATCAGAAAGATGTTTACCTGTGCTTTATTGACTACGCAAAAGCTTTCAATTATGTGGATCATGATGAGCTATGGCAACATTGTGAAGTATGAATATTCTAGAAAAGTTGCTTCTACTCATGAGGCATCTGTACATGGATCAAGAGGCAGTTGTTTGAACAGAACATGGGAACACTGAATGGTTTAAAATTAAGAAAGGTGTGCGACAGGGTTGTGTTCTTTTTCCATTCTTGTTCAATATGTAGGCTGAGCAAATAATCTCAAAAGCTGGGTTATATGAAGAAAAATGTGGCATCAAGATAGGAGGAAGGCTCATGAGCAACCTGAGATATGCAGATGATACAACCTTGCTTGCTGAAAGTGAAGAGGACTTAAAGTATTTACTGATGAAGATCAAAGAGCACAGCCTTACGTATGGATTACAACTCAATGTAAAGAAAACAAAAATCCTCACCACTGGACCAATAAATAGCATTCTTATCAATGGAGAAGAGATTGAAGTTGTCAAGGACTTCATTCTTCTTGGATCAACTATCAACACTCACAGAAGCAGCAGTCAAGAGATCAGACAACGTATTGCATTGGGCAAATCTGCTGCACAAGAACTTTTTAAAGTATTGAAGAGCAGAGATGTCAGCTTGAGGACTAAGGTGCACCTGACCCAAGCCATGGTATTTTCAATAACCTCATATGGATGTGAAAGCTAGACAGTGAATAAGGAAGATCGTAGAAGAATTTGAGTTGTGGTGTTGGAGGAGAATACTGAAAGTGCCGTGGACTGCCAAAAGAACCAATAGATCTGTTTTGGAAGAAGTGCAACCAGAGTGCTCCTTGGAGGCCAAGATAGCTAAGCTTTGTCTCTCCTACTTTGGACACATTGTCCGGAGAGAACAGTCGCTGGAGAATGATGTCATGCTGGGTAAGGTGGAGGGTCAGAGAAAGAGAGGAAGACCCCCTACGAGATGAATCAGCCAGGTGACATCATTGATGGCATCAAGTGTGGTGGTGGTAGTGAGGTTGGCCCAGGATCGGACATTGTTTCGTTCTGCTGTGCATAGGGTCGCTATGAGTCGGTTCTGACTCAATGGCACCTGACAACAACAACAACAAATCAATTCAACATACATATTCAATCTGGATGCTAAGTAAATTATCTGAGCGGAAAGAGCTTGTGAAGAAGAATATCGCATCAGGATTGGAGGATGTCTCATTAATGACCTGTGATATGCAGATAAAAACAGTCTTGCTTGTTCAGAGCACTTCCTGATGAAAATCAAGGACTATAACATTCTGTATGGATTGCACATCAGTGCAGTAAAAACAAATGAAACAAGAAACAGCATCACCATAAGTGGAAAATAAGATTGAATACGTCAGAACTTTTTTTTTTTTTTTACTTTGATATGGTTTGACACGCAAAGTAGCAGGCAAGAAATCAAAGGGTGTATTGCATTGATCAAGTAAGCTGCAAAAGATTCTTTAAAAGTATTAAACAGCAAAGATGTCACTTTGAGGACTAAGATGTGTCTGACCCAACCCATTGTATTTTCAATCACTTCACATGCATATGAATGCTGAAGAATGAATAAGGAAAACGTAAGAATAATGGAAGCATGTGAATTATGTTGTTGGTTAAGAATATTGGAAGTACCATGGACTTCCAGAAGAACAAACTAGTCTGTCTTTGAAGAAGTACAGACAGCATGTGGTTTAGTAGTAAGGTTCAACAAGACTTTGTCTCAAGTACTTTGGATATGTTACCAGAGCGACTGATTCCTAGGAAAGGACATCAAGCTAAGTTAAGTAAAGGGACAGCAGAAAAGAGAAAGACCTCTAGTGAGAGGGACAGACAAGGCAGTTGAAACAGTGGACTCAAATATAACAATATATGTGGGGTTGGTACAGAACTAGGCAGTGTTTTCATAGGGTCACTATGAGTTGAAACTGACTGTAGGTCACTGAGCAGCAACAACTGTATAGTGATAAAAAGACATCTGTCTTGATATGAAGTGAGGGGAGATGCACAAGAACACCCATACTTGCAGATAGTATCCACTTGACCTGGCATCAATGGCTTGATGATCAGAACTAAACTAGAGAAAGGAGAGGGAAAAAAGAGTAACATGCTACAATTTGATGAACTTGACCTGTACTTTGGATGTAGTAGATCAAAAGAAGGAACAAATCTTTACAGCGAGGGTCATTCCCATATATAGGGTTGACAAGGATGGGCAACTGAGACAATGGCTACCAAAAATGAGAGAGCTACAAAGGCATGAAGTAACTGGCTTACAAGATTTCAAGAGGGCTTCTAGTTCCAGAGGGTGCGGGGGAAGGTTCAATCTCTAGTGAGTGGTTTCCAACTTGTTTGGACGGGGCTGGTGAAAGGAGATGTGGTAAGACTCTTGTGGTTCAATAGTGAATAATTGCTATCAGGACTCTTTGTGAGTGTTGCAAATGTATAGGTAGACATTTTGTAACAAAAGGAGGGAAGTGGTTGATCTTGCAGTCCAAGATTGCAGGACCCTGGGACCATCAAGGGAAAAAACAGAGTGTGAGACCCTATTAAGAGAAGCAGTGATGCCAGAGATGGAGGCAAAAATGATGATATGGTGATTTTTTTTTTTACAGGAGTTATGTAAGGATTAAGGAGCTCTAGTAGCACAGTGATTATGAGTCAGGGTGCTAACCTCAAGGTCAGAAGTTTAAAACTACCAGCAGTTCCATGGGAGATATATGAGACTTTCTAATACTGTAAAGACTTTGTTGTTGTTGTTGTTGTTAAGTGCCGTCAAGTCGATTCCGAAACATAATGTCCCTGTATAGGGTTTCTAAGGAGCAACTGGTGAGCTTCAACCACCGAACTTGCAGTTCAAATGACTTTGCAGTCTGACGCATTAACCCACAGTGCCACACCAGGACTTAGAGCCTGGGAAACCCTATACAAGGTCCCTGTGAGTCAGAGCCAACTCTACAGCATATAACCACCACCACTATATATGAATTAAAGATAAAATCAAACAATATGCCTCTTACATGTGAGTCATTCAGTACATGATAACTATGAAAAGAATTATTTCAATTATTATGGAATTGAGACATATACAAGTAATTGTATTTGTTGCCATCCAGTTGGCTACAATTTATGACAAACTTATGTGTAATAAAAAGAAATGTTGCCCAGTATTATGCCATCTTTATTATTGTTGGTGTTTGCGTTCATTGCTGTGGTCATTGTGCCAACCTATCTCATTGACAGTTTCAAATATCTTCACTGAATTTTACCAAACATGATGTCCTTATCCAGAGATTGGTACCTGTTGATGACATACCCAAATCAAATGAATCAAAGTCTTGAGCAATATTCTGTGATTTACATGGTTTTCATTGGCTAATCTTTGGAAGTAGATAACAAGACTTTCTTTCTACTCATTGTCTGGAAATTCTGCTGAAACTTGACCAAAAAAGGTGACCTTGCTGATGTTTGAAATACCTGGGTATAGCTTCCAACATCATAGCAACATGAAAACTACTGTTTTGCAACAAACTGACAGATGAGTAGTGAAATACAAACTGAACCAGCATATAGTTACCTAGATTTCTATTTCTGAATAAAGTATCTTTTTTCATGAGGCACAGAAGTAATTCCAGTTTGGGAAAATACATGTAAATGCAATGCCAAATAAAGGGTCTTATGTTTCTATAGGGTCAATTGTGTACGTAGAAAGACCTGGATTATTTTCCAAGAAAAAAAATAATAGAAGTTTAACTTTATGTACTTCTCATTTCAGGTCAAGAAGCTCTAATATAAGAATGGTGATTTAGGGATAGCCATGCTTGGCTGAATCTCACTTTCCTTTGATCTCAGTTTCATTTAATAAAGCTGATGAATCATGCAATAAGGAAATGACATTATGCTGACAGTAATTAAAAATCAGAAACCCTTGTGCATTAAAAGAATAAAATTTTTGTTAGTGGAAACACAGATGGTGAGCCCTAAATTCTTGGTAATTTAGAGAACTTATACAAAGAGATCCATATTTTCTTGATTTTTTATGAATTGAAGGTATAATATGTGCTAGATTTGTCCCAATAGCCAAGATTTTCTGTTTTTATATTTGAAATTCTGAGGCAGATTCTTGTTTAGATGTCAGTTACAGAATATAAAGCACAACTTATTTATGCCTCAGTGATTTCAATTAAACAAACTTCCTGGTACTAGCCTTCTATGGAAGCCCATTCATCTGTGCTCTGGGCATCAGAAATGGGTTTAGGTTTGAGTATTATCAAGGTACTGTTTTCTGCAGAGTTGAATAAAGAAAGATTTTGGAAATCAACACTAGAAAAGATGGACCAAAGAAGACATTTATGTACAATAGTGAATAATTGTTATCAGGACTGATTGTGAGAGTTGGAAATGTAAAGGCGGACGTTTTATAGCAAGGAGGGGAGTGATTAACTTTTCAGTCTAGGAGC
>NW_006408967.1:667274-670839 GCF_000296735.1 Chrysochloris asiatica
CGTTTCTGTATTACCTTGAGCAAAACTTTGCTTGCTTGAGATATCAAAGAGATTGTCCGATGACTTCCGCATTCTGTTGGGTCACCTCTCTTTGGTGTAAAATTATACTCAAGATAATTTAAACATTGCTGAAACATTACATGGACAGGAAACTGCCAGAGCTTCAAGCAAGATTCACATGAGAACGTGGAATGAGGAATCATTGCTGATATCAAATGGATCTTGACTGAAAGCAGAGAATGTCAGAAAGGTGTTTACCTGTGCTTTATTGAATATGCAAATGCTTTCTACTGTGCGTATCATAACAAGCTATAGACAACATTGAGGATCATGAGTATTCTGGGACAATTAATTGTGCTCATGAACTTCCACACAGACCAAGAGGCAGTCATTCTAACAGAATAAGAGAACACTTAGTGGTTTAAAATCAGCAAAGCTGTGTGTTCTTTCACCATACATCTTCAATCTGTATGCTGAGCAAATCATCTGAGAAGCAGGAATACATGAAGAAGAATATGACATCAGTATTGGATAAAGACTCATTAGAAACCTTTATATGAAGATGATACAAACATGTTTGCTGAAACAAAAGGGTTTAAAATACCTACTGATGAAGATCAAAGATCACAGACTTTCATATGTATAGAAATTAAAAATTTTCACCACTGGAACAATAACTAATATGATGAATGGAGAAAAGATTGAAGTTGCCAGACTCCATTTTGCTTGGATTCACTATCAACACTCGTTGAAGCAGTATGCAAGAAATCAAATTATATATTGCATTAGGCAACTATTCTTCACAAGACCTATTTAAATTGTTCAAGAGGTAAGACTTCTGTGTAAGGACTAAAGTGTGACTGACTCAAGCCATGGTAGTTTCAATAACCTCATAATCATGCTAAGGTTGGACAGAGAATAAGAAAGGCTACTAGAAGAATTGATGCATTTGAGTTATTGTTGGAAAAGAATATTAAAATTGCCATGGACTCCTAAAAGAATAAATCAATCTATGTTTGGAAGAAGTACAAATAGAATACTCCTTGGAAGCCAGTATGGCAAGACCTAGTCTCTTATACTTCAGACATAATATCAGGAGTCACTTGGAGAAGGATATTATGCTAAGTAAAGTGGAGGTCAGTGAAAAATAAGAAGGCCCAAAATGAGATTGATTTCCACAGTGACATCAGCAATAGGCTCAAGATTAAAAATGATTGTGACTAT
Organism: Chrysochloris asiatica; assembly: GCF_000296735.1. Taxonomy (NCBI): domain Eukaryota; kingdom Metazoa; phylum Chordata; class Mammalia; order Afrosoricida; family Chrysochloridae; genus Chrysochloris; species Chrysochloris asiatica. Next base: position 668,499 of record NW_006408967.1, read on the forward strand.
GGTGAAGGTAGTAATTCTTTCTGTTGTGCATAATGTCTCTATTAGAATGTACTAAACGGCACCTAACAGCAAAATATTCTATCTGTGAAGTGCACATATATGGTCACCTTTTAAATTGTTGAAAAGAGTATTTGAAACAAATATGTTACTAGTCTTGCAAAATTCTATCATGCAATCTCCAGCGGCATTTCTCTCACCAATGTCATATTTTTTATTTCTACTTTGGCATCCTTGTTGTTGTTTTTGGGTGCCATTGAGTCAGTGCCAACTCATAGTGATCCCATGTACAACAGAATGAAACACTGCCTGGTCCTGGGCCAACCTCATACCTCACGATTGTTGACACACTTGAGCCCATTGATGTTGCCACTTTACCAGTCCATTTCACTGGAGGTTTTCCTCTTTTTTCTCAGACCCTCCACCTTACCAAACATGATATCCTTCTCCAGTGACTGGTCCCTCCTGAAAATATGCCCGATGTATAAGAGATGAAGTTTGGCCATCCTGGCCTCCAAAGAACACTTTGGCTGCACTTGTTCCAACACAGATCCTTTTGTTCTTATGGTAGTCCAAGGTAATTTCAATATTCTCCTTCAACACCATAACTCAAATGCATCAATTCTTCTATGATTTTCCTTATTCACTGTCCAACTTTTGCATGCATATGATTATTAATTCATCTTGATTGCATGATTGATAAGTTTCAGAATGAGATACTGCTTGTAGTTGTTGTTGTCAAGTGCTGCAAGTTGATTCTTCCACATAGTGACAATGTATAGCATTTCAAGCTAGCAGCTTGTGAATTTGAACCACCAATCTTCCAGTTAGCAGTTCAATGTTTATCCTACAGCACCATACCAGGACTCTGAAGATGTTGGGAGATTTTTAAAACTTCATTATCATTGTCTTTGGTGTTTGGTACATAAATTTAAATAATAATTGTATTTTCTTGTTGTCCTTATAGGCTTATAGATAGTGTCCTATTGTAGACAGCATTGCACCTCATTACAGATTTTAAAATGTTTGTTTTGCTGATAAATGAGACACTATTTTTCTTGATTTTGTCATTTCTAACACAGTAACCTATATGAATGCCTAATCCTAAATGGCCAACATCAGCTCATTTTATTTCACTAATACCTTCAATATTGATCTTTAAATTTTCCATTTCATTTTTGGCCACTTTCAATTTTTCTCAGTACATATTTTGTGCATTCATTTCTGATATTTAATGAATATTTTCAAGGATTTCCTCTCATGTTGAACCCTGTCAAATCAGAATATGAATGTCTGAAAGATTTACTACACCTGCATCATTAAGGTTGACTCTACTTTGAGGAAACTGGCTTGCAACTTGAGGGGTCTCATCTTCTAACACTATATTTATAATGTTTCCAGTAGTTTATCTCTCATAAGTGGACCACTTTCACTTCCAAGCCTTTTCTTAGTTTGGAAGTTCCACTGAAATCTGTCCACCATGGGTAAACCTGCAGGTATTTGAAACACAAGTGGCATATCTTAAAGCATCACAATAATATGCAAGCTACCACAGTACTACAAACTTCAACTATGTGGAACTCAACACACAGAACACACAGGAATCAAATTGACTAAATCTATCAAAGAAATAATAGAGACACTTAATATCATCTGTCAAAATATGTCTATGAACTGATTGAGCAACAGGCCATCAACTGCTCACATACATATGGTCACATTAAAACAAGTCCATAAGAGCCAAAATATGACTGTGTATATGCTACCTGTTTTTAGAGACCCTCTAAAGAACAGATTTGAAACACTGAATACTATTGGCTGAAAATCAGATGAATTTGGCGATTACATCAAGAATGTTGTTGTTGTTGTTAAGTGGTATCGAGTCGGTTCCAACCAATAGCGACATCAATAATATCATATTAAAAATAAAGGAAAGGAAGAAAATACCAAAATGGATGTCAAAATAGACTCTGAAACTTGCTTTTGAGCATAGAGAAGGTAAAGTGACTAGTTGTTGTTGTTGTTGTTGTCAGGTGCCATCGAGTCGGAAGCGACTCATAGCGACCCCTTGCACAGCAGAATGAAATAATGTCCGATCCTGGGCCAACCTCAATACCGCTGCTACACTTGACGCCATCAATATGCCACCTGGCTGATCCATCTCGTTGGGGGTCTTCCTCTCTTTCTCTAACCCTCCAACTTACCCAACATGACATCCTTCTCCAGCGACTGTTCTCTCCAGACAATGTGTCCAAAGAGAGATGAAGCTTAGCCATCTTGGCCTCCAAGGAGCACTCTGGTTGCACTTCTTCCAAAACAGATCTATTGGTTCTTTTGGCAGTTA
>NW_006408967.1:680509-697965 GCF_000296735.1 Chrysochloris asiatica
TTGTAACCATGGCAATGATATTTTATATGATAGAATGAATGTAAAACCAATGTTCTCCCATGTAAAGGATCACATAATTCACAATAAAACATTAAAAAAAGAAGACATTTATGCCCCCAGCTGATTAAAATCTCCAGATTTTTTTATGTGTATGTATTTGCAATTCAGAAGTGTTTGTTTCAGCAACTGAAAAGTTGCTTACAATCTTTAGACATTGTAAGAATACAATCTCTCAAAAAATTGAGGATGTGAGTAAGTATCAAAGTCAGCTTTCTAAAGTTAGGAAAATCTATATTCATGGTGTTGATGTTACCAAACTTTTTGAAAAAATAATATGAAGGCCATGTAAGAACTCTTCAGACTTCACAAGTGGGAAGGAGAATCAAAAGCAAAACCAGCTCAAGGCTGAATTCTATGAGTCAGAGGTCAGACAAGCTTCCATCATTCTTCATCCCATTCCGACACCAACCATCCATCTCACAGTTCTCTAGTCTCCCTTGGGTGTGATGATTCATTGCAATGACCACACAGAACTCACAGACAGTACTTATGATTATAGTGCTTATTAGGGAAGTTAACAGAATACAATTCAGAATAAAAAATAACCTAGAATTAAGTAGTTCTTTGTCAGGAGTGCCTCTTCTTAATGGTACCAAGAACACTTCTCTCTTGGTTCCATTCTCTGTCACTCTGCGTTTTGACCTCTCCCCTGCTTGGGCAAGGGAAAGTTCAAGCTCTTGCCCAGTAGATAAATGCCTAATGGACACCCCATCTTGCAAGCCAGGCTCCTGCCTAAAGGTACACAGCCTCACTCAGTTCATGGTTTGGGAAGCCCACCACTCTGGGGCTGCCTTGGCTCCTACCTTTACTGCCACCTCTCCATGCAGGGATTTCAGGGTCCAAGAGACACATTTCATTTGTAGCTCTTTTTATTATTGGTGGTGATATCACTATTATTGCTTTGAGATGGTTCATTTTAATCCCAGTGGAATAATAAAACCAACCAATCCCCACATTAGAATCCTGTACATCCTATATGCATCTTCCCACCCAATTGTTTGGTGGGAGTGGAAAAAATTGAATAGAAGAGCCATGCCAAGTAAATTCACTATATTTCACTTGCATAAAGTTACTTTACAATAAAGATAAAAAAACTATGGCCTGAAATGAAAATATGCCCCACTACCTGCTTTTATAGAAAGAGCTCTGGTAGCGTAGTGGTTACGAATCGGGCTGTGAACCTTAAGGTCAGCGGTTCGAAAATACCAGCCGCTCCTCGGGAGAAAGATGAGGCTTTCTACTCCCATAAGGATTTACACCCTCAGAAACCCTGTACAGGGTCGCTATGAGTCAGAACTGACTCGACGGCACTCAACAACAACAACAACCTGCTTTTATTATAGATATAGTTCTATTGAGATTTTTAGGTTATTTGAAAGATCATCATATTATCACATTTAAAAATATATATAAATTCATGCTTTTATGAATTTTATTACAAAGAGATGCAGACAATTGGGCAGTTTTATAATCATAATAGATGCAGAGTATAAAGCATAGTAAACATAAAGAATACTGCTTGATTTATTTCAACTGGGTATGCATATTGTTAGAAATCCAAGTTAAAGTCTTATAAAATAATTGCAAAATGTAGCCTACTATTCTTAAATAATTATATTTTACAGTTTGTATTTTCATTTGACCTCTGGACCAAGTCAGGAGTGACTCACAGGTCACTACAAATGAAACTGTGAAAAATGAGGGCAAAATTGAGTAAAAACCCATCAATCTTCTTCAGTCCAGAAACCAATGTGATATAGATTTATCCTAAACTAAACCTAGAGTATTAGAATGTAACAAATTTCTTGTTATTTGTAATCATAGCAAAAAATGTAGAAGTCTGCAGGAGTTTGTGTAGCTTTCCGGAAATATTTTTTACCTACAAGGAATTTCTGCTGTGGGCTATGCCATCCAGTTTAATTGTATTCCTTTAACCCTCTGGTTCCCAGCTGTATGTTATGTAAGAGGGATTACAAAGCTTGAAGACAAGAAGATGAACATCATGGTAACCTGAAATCATTTACAAGTTTTAAATAAATATAGAAAATGTACATGAAGATAAACTTCACAAATAATAAATAATATTCATTTTATATTCATGCTACAGACCAGATTATAAAAATGAGGAAACTATGTTCTGTGAAGTAGCAGAAATATAAACTGGCAGCTTTTGCTGGTATTTTAATAAGATTAAAAACATTTTCTAAGTGGCATAAATGATTTGTAATTGACTATTAGCCTAAAGATTGTTTGTTCAAATTCATAAAGCAATGCAACAGAAGAAATGTCTGATGATTAACTTTTACACATAACAACAACAACAACATAGCCAAAAACCCTATGGAAAGGTACAACTCTGTACACATAGAGTTGCCATGAGTTGAAATAATCTCAATGACAATAGTTTAGTTTGTTTTTTTTTTGAAGGGCGTGGCACTGTAGGATAAGCGCTGGATTGCTAACTGCAAGCTCAGCAGTTCAAATCCACCAGTTTCTCATATAAAAACCTTATACTGGTCTCTATCAGTCAGAAGCAACTTGATTACACTTAACAACAACAATAAGAGAAAAGAACACACATACACACACAATTAAACTTGCTAAAGTGATTGGTATAGATTATTCCTATAAATGGGAATCCTGGTGTATGGCATTATAGTATCACTCAAACATAAAGTCGGTTTGTACTAAAAGGTCAGTGGTTCAAGCTCACTGCTTCTTGTAAACCCTACAGGCTCTCTATGAATCAGAACTGACTCAATAGCACTTAGCAACAACAATGAATTCAAATAAATATGTTATTGTCAAAATTTCTCAAACTGAGTTTGAGATATTCATGTGTATACACTACATGGCTCTCCAATCAAGAAGAAAGTTGGTGGTAAGAAGGACAGTCAGCTGACGGTCTCCAGCAATTAATGTTTTCTGAATATGGCCCAATTTTAAAGCCAAGGACACTATCGACCTAGACAACCACCAGTCAATTATTAAACATGGTGAGGGCACAGAGATGAGGTTATGTTCACAAATAAGGGAAAATAACCTCTTCTAGTGTGGCAACTAACAACAACAAAGTGTGCTTTGGTACTGTAGGATAAGCACTGAACCACAATGTTAATTTGAACACAAGGTCAGTGGTTCAAATCTACCAGATGCTCCTTGAAAAGCCAATACAGGGTTGCTATGATTCAGAACCAACTTGATGGCACTTAACAACAAAAACAACAAGCAGTCTATATTTGTTCCAGAGCTGCCTGTGGTTTAGTGAAGTTTCTGTAATATCTTTATCACAGTTTGACACATTTCCCTTCTCCCTACCTGATGCATTTCTTTCAATAAAACTCTTATATTGCTAACTCTACCTTATCACCTACCTTCTGGAGAAACTTACTGATACACATATGCTTGGTGAGATACTACGATGTGTCCTGAATAAATACTCTTAGTGCCAAAGTAACTGATTTCACAGGCTATTATGTTTGCTTCCATTGAGGTGGAATGGAAAGCATCAGCAGATGCATGACACGCCATTCACAGTAGAATGAAAGCTAATCTGGTCATGTACCATCCCATGATCAGCTGATATTGGTGTGATTGTGATGAGAACATTAGCTGAGTTTTTGGAAGCAGATAACTAGACCTTTATTTCTACTCCATCGTAGTCTGAAAGCTCTGCTGAAATCTGCTCAGTGTTATAGCAACATGCATACCTCCACTAACATATTTGTATTGGCTGTACATGAGGTAAAAATTAAATCTACATTTTTATCATGTTGTTTTTGTTGTTATGTGCCGTGGAGTCGGTACCGACTCATAGTGAGCCTGTACAGGGTTTCCGAGGCTGTAAATCTTTATGGGAGCAGAAAGCCTCATCTTTCTCCCATGGAGCAGCTGGTAGTTTCAAACTGCTAACCTTGCGGTTCGCAGCCTGACTCGTAATCACTAAGCTACCAGATATCCTTTGTCATAGAGAATTATATTAGTGAACTTACCACTGTCACTTTGATTTCATATAAATATTTTTTGAATTGTATTTTTATATAAATATTTATATTTCACATAAATATTAAAAAATACACATTAGCTTTGCAAAATTTCTGAATTCTTTACCAATTGCATTTGTTTAACTTTGTTTTAACCTGCATTCCAATGCTTACTTACTTTACTCACTTTTGTAAAAATGTTCCTTTTAACATCTCTATTGATTCTGTTGTTATTAGGTGTGATCGAGCTGGTACCAACTCATAGCGACTCTATGCACAACAGAACGAAACACTGACCGATCCTGGACCAAACTTACAAATGCTGCCCCACTTGAGTTCACTGATGCTGCCACTTTGTCAATCCATCTCTCTGAGGGTCTTCCTCTTTTACTCTGAACCTCCATCTTACCAAACTTGATATCCTTCTCCTATTGATTCTAGAGTTCTACAAAACTTACATTTGACATAGTGTTGCTTCAAAAATTTTAATGTTGTTTAGAAAGAACACTCTTTCCAGTCCTTCTTCAAGTAATAGCTCACATTTTCAAACTTTGCCTCTTCAAAGGAGTTGATCCAACAGGTAATGTTCTAGTATTATAATTTTATTCTCTTGAGATGTAGCAAGGAAAGCCAAGAAACTTAATATCAGTTATATGGATGTGTCTTTCTCTTCTTCTGGTCTGGCACTGGAGGACAAGCACTAGAGCTAAAGGTCGGTTTGAATTGCAAGGTTTGCAATTCAAACCTACCAGCCGCTCCTTGGAAACACTATACAGGGTCACTATAAGTCTGAACCAACTCAATGACACTTAGCAACAACAACAACAACAACCCATCCTCTGGTCAGCTCTTAATGATATATTTATATGACTACCTAGAGAACAATGGAATGTGGAGTTAGAACTGTGGTTTAGGTTTTCAGGAGGTTTCATAATCATCTAAAAGGAGCTCTGGTAGCATAGTGGTTACGAGTCGGGCTGCGAACCTCAGGGTCAGCAGTTCGAAACTATCAGCTGTTCCGTGGGAGAAAGATGAGGCTTTCTGCTCCCGTAAAGATTTACAGCCTCAGAAACCAAGCGATCTTTGCTTACTGAGTTAAGTTCTTCTGAAGAAATGGGAGTAGAGTTGGAGATGTAAGGACACGGTTATAGTAACTTGCTCTTCTTTGCCCTTGCTTTTTGATTTATCTTCCTTAATGATTTTGGGGCCAAATAGAATGTGAGATAGTCCTTTTCTTTTGGTGAATATCTTCATACCATTAGAACTACAACCTTAAATCTAAATACCTACCCTGGTTAGTCTTAATATTTAACTATACTCTTGATCTTATTTTAAAGTGTAATAAGCAAGAAGTATAGTGGGAATATGTCCTGTCGTTGTTAACTGCTTGGTAAGGATATCATAAATCAAATTCTCACCTGGAAATGGATCTTGTTCTCACCTTCTCAATTTTCTATCCTTGACACCAGCCTCTCAAGCAGTGCTCTCTCTTTCTCTAATCCCAACCACTCACAGTTGGGAAATGAGTCACATGGACATTGTCAGACCTGATGCTCATACAGCATTACTATGATCCACCAACCACAGAGAACTGGGTCAGAGCTCACAAGTTAAAAGCCTCAGTCCTTCGGTTCGGCTGCCCACACAAACTTTCTCTGACCTCCCATCATTTGGAGCTGTGTTAAAGCTTACAAGTTATAAGGACTTTGTATCTCAGACTGCCAAAGAAACACTGGTCTCTTCCTGTTTACTGTCCCTGTTGGTTTGTTATTTACTTAGGACAGCTCAATGAATTCATGGAGAGAATCTATATATTAGGTTGACTATTTATTATAAACAGAAAGAGCACAAATGAAAAGAAGCATGTGGGGAGACTTGGGAGGAATCCTTGCTCAAGGCTTCCATTGTCCCCAAGGATATATCACACTTCTGAGAGCAGAAGTTCTCACAAATCCAATAATCCTCAGGAACACCCTATTCAGGACCTCTTATTGGCTTCATTATACAGCTATGTTTGATTGAATCATTGAATATGCAAGACAGACAAAACAATGATCCTCTTCCTTCTTAAAATTACCTGACCAAATGTGGTCTCTATTTGTACAGATTTTTAAGTGTTATCTGGAAGTTTTAGATAACAAAGACATTTTGGTTACTGGGTAAATTCAAAAGTTTATCTTTGAGGAACCAAAGACAAAAGTCATATCTAGTTCTTTGTCTCATGTAAAGACACTTTTATTTTTCAACTGACGTTTTCCATGCATACTAACTCAGAAGGAATATGTTAACACAAACAATAAGGAGAGATGCATCATGACAAATTCTGCACATTTTATTAAGGGGAGCTTGAAACTCAGTGATGTTTTCTGAGATTAATATTATGACTTTGGTTAATAGGTACTTAAAATGAACACTAAAAACTAAATCTCATTCAAAATTCTCTTACATCAGTACTTGGATTGTTGCTATTGTTAGATGTCATTGAGTCAATTCAGACACAAAACAATCCTAAGCACAACTGAAACACTGCCCCGTCCTCATAATTGTAGTAAGATTTGAGTTCATTGATGCTGCCACTGTGTCAATCCATCCCCTTGGGGGTTTTCCTCTTTCTTGCTGACCTTCCACTCTTTCAATCATGATATCTTTCTCCAGGGATTGATGTCACTCCTAACAACATGTCCAAAGCCTGTTACTTCTAAGGAGCCTTCTGCCTGTACTTCTTCCAAGACAGATGTGCTTGTTCTTCCTAAAGGTTGTGGTAATTTCAATTTTATTCTCCAACACCGTAACTCAAATGCACTGATTCTTCTAAGGGCTTCCTTATTAATTGTCCAACTTTCATGTGCATATGAAGTAATTGAAAATACCATAGTTTGTTTCAGGCATACCTTAGTCCTCAAAGTGACATCTTTGGATGAAACCATTGACAAATTTTATCTTTTATTATGATGTTATTAATTGGCCCAGTTGTGAAGATTTTTGTTTCCTTTACATTGAGGTGTAATCCATACTGAAAGTTGTAGTCCTTTATCCTCTTCAATAGTATTTTAAGTCCTTTTCACTTTTAGAAAGAAAGATTGTGGATTGATATTTCACATATGCTAGTTCAAGAGCAATGCTTACAATAGTTTCAGAAATGCAAGAATATATACTAATATGACAGTTATCCAACAAAAAGTTGGAAGTTGGAGTCTACTTAGAAGCACTTTAGAAGAAAAACCTGGTTATCTTCTGAAAAATCAGCCTTTGAAAACTCTACAGAGCACAGCTCTATTTCGACACACATGGAATTGCTATGTTTCATGGTCAACTAATGGTTTAAGATAATTCTAATAGAGATGCTGCTATTGTTAAGTGCTGTTGTTGAGTAGGTGACAACTCACAGTGACACTGTCTAGCGTTTCTGAGGAGAAGCTTGTGGGTTTGAACTGCCGATCTTTTGGTTTACAATCCAGTGCTGAACCTACAGTGCCACACAAAGAGTCATTTTACTGAGATCTTGTTGTTGTTGTTGTTGTTAAGTGCTGTAGAGTGAGTTTGACTCATTGTTGCTGATGCTTAGTCAGTTCCAACCCATAGTGACTATGTATAGGGTTTCCGAGGAGTGGCTGGTGAATCTGAATCATGGACCTCGAGGTTCAAACTAACCGTACATGGCCATATCAGGACTCTCCTATAAAGATGGTGGGGTTGGTGTGCCATGGAATAGGTTACAACTCATAGCGACCCTGCATAGGGTTTCTGAGGTTTTAAAATATTTATGGGAGTAGAAACTCTCATCTTTCCCCATGGAAGGGTTGATAGTTTCAAACAGCTGACCTCTAGGTTAGCAGCCTGACTCATAACCATTACGCTACCAGAGCTCCTTTCTGTATAAGGATGGTGGTGGTGGTTATGTGCTATGGAGTCAGTTGCGACTCACAGCGACCCTGTACAGGGTTTCCAAGGCTGTAAATCTTTATAGGAGCAGAAAGTCTCATCTTTCTCCAGAAAAACAACTGGTAGTTTGGAACTGCTGACCTTGAGGCTCACAGCCTGATTCATAACCACTACACCACCAGAGCTCCTTACAGTGAGGTACATTTTAAGGAACATCCCATATTATATGTGATATCAGATTAAGACTAGAAATCAAAACAACGTGTCCAAAGTAAGAATGGCCAAGTCTTGCCATCCCAGCTTCTAAGGGGCATTCTAGATGTACTTTGTCCAAGACTGGTAGTCCATGACTCTAATTCCTAGCTCCACCTATTATTTCCTATGAGAATTTAAGCTGAAGTTTAATCTGACTTCATTTTCTTCACTTTTATAAATAGAACCATATTCTTAGTCTACCACATGAATGATAAGAAGAACCAAGTTGGAAATTTTATAAAAAATGCTTTGTAAATTGGGAAGCAGTATTAAAAATGGAAAAAGATCTCTAGGTGACAAAAAGAGTTTGCACGTGAATGCTAACCTGGATGTTGTGAATTAAACCCAGTCAATGGCAGTGTGGAAGAAAAGGGTTATTGATCTCTGTTAAGTTTAAAGTCAGGAAAATCCTATCGAGTAGTTCTACTCTCTACACATGAGATTGCCATAAACTGGTATCAATTAACAACAACAACATAAAGTAAAAATGGAAAATCTCAGAATAAACCTTAGACAAAGTTTGAAAAGAACATACATTTTTGGTCTCAAATTTAAATGTAGACATGTAGACTCACTCTGTCTAGCCACATTCTCTTTGGTAGTAGTAGACCAGCTGTAGTAAGCACAATTCTAAAATGAATCCCATGACCTCTGTTCCCTGGTGGGGACCTGTGATTTCCTTATCAACAATAAAATATAACAAAGGTTATGGGATGGGACTCCTTTGATTAAGATACATTATATGAGAAAGAAAATCAGATGTCACTTTCATGATCCCATTATGTCATATTAAACTCCCTTTATGAAGACTGGGGTTAAGGAAAATATTCTAATGACCTTCAAGAAGCAAATTGCCACAATATACAGAGGCTTTTGATTGTGTGGATCATGACAAGCTATGTACAACATTATAGAGAAAGAGTATTCCGGAACACTTACTGTGCTCATGAGAAATTTGCACAGAGACCAAGAAGCTGTTGTCAATCAGAACAAAGGAACACTGAATGGTTTAAAATTAGGAAATGTATATGCCAAGGTTGTATTATTTCACCACATTTATTCAATCTGTCTGCTGAGCAAGTAATTTTAAGAGCTGGATTTTAAGAAGAAAAATGTGGCTTCAAGATTGGAGGCAGACTCAGTAACAACTTGTGATATGCAGATGATACAATCTTGTTTGCTGAAAGTGAAGAGGATTTAAAATACTTACTAATGAATATCAAACACCACAACTCTGGCATGGGTTGCATCTCAATGTAAAGAAGACAAAAATCTACACCGCTGGACCAATAATCAACAACTGTATAAATTGAGAAAAGATTGAAGTTGTCAAAGACTTCATTTTGCTCAGATCAATCATCAACACTCAGGGAAGCAGCAGTCAAGAAACTAAAATATGTGTCACATTAGGCAAATCTATTGTACAAGACTTCTTTAAAGTATTCAAGAGCAAAGATGTCAGTTTGAGGACTAAAGTGCACCTGACCCAAGACATGGTATTTTCAATAATCTCATATGCAAGTGAAAGTTTGAAAGTTGGACAGTGAATAAGGAAGACCATAGAGGAATTGATGCATTTGAGTTTTGGTGTTGGAGAAGAATATTATAAGTACCATGAACTGCCAAAAGAACAAACCAATCTGTGTTGGAAGATGTACAGTCAGAGTAATCCTTTGAAGCCAGGATTGCCAGACTTTTTCTCTCATACTTCTGACCTGTTGTCAGGAGGGACCATTCACTGGAGAAGGATACAAGGTTTGGTAAAGTAGAGGGTTGGAGAGAAGAGGAAGACCCCCAGTGAGATGGATTGACGCTGTGGCAGCAGCAATGGACTCAAATGTAGCAACATTTGTTAGGTTGGTGTAGGACTGGGCAGTGTTTTGTTCTGCTTTGCATAGGTTCACTATGAGTCAGTACTGACGTGATGGCACCTAACACCAACAAACCTGGAGAATAGCATCTTTCAGGATTGCATGGATTCTCAAAGGAACAAGAGCATTAGACCTACCTGTTGGAGTTGAATTTCAAGCTACAAACATGTAAATTTGAAACAGGACCCAAATATTTAGATGAGAACCTAGCCCTAACTGATACCTTGATTTCAGCCTTTGAAACTCAGCAGAGGATCCTGCTAAGCCACGCACAGACTCCTAATTCAAGAAAATGTGACCTAATAAACGTGTGTGTTTTTTAACTGTAAAATTTGTGATAACTTGTTACACAGCAATAGAAAATGAATGCACCAGCTTATAGACCTTTCCTTTCACATTCAAATACATATCCAAGGTTAATTTGATATGTGAATTAAAACTATGTAAATAGCTGTATGTTCTTTCCTTTATAATTAATGCAAATGAATGGATATGAAAATATCTTAACTAGATGGTTTTAAAAATAAGGTATTCAAAACCTTAAAGGGTTTCAGGTAGGTGACTTGAAGTGACAGATGGGTAAATTGATAGAAGAGGATCATGAAAAATTTGTTTTGAGGTCCAGACCCCTACTTCTCTGCACATGCACAACAACTCATTTAGTAGTTGTAAAATGACACCAAACCATTTTTTACACATAACTCTGTATTCAAATGGGTTTAATATTTAATTTCAATGGCCACACAGAACACAGGCGCCATACTCACAATGATGGAGTCAGTTAGGGAAGTTAGGTTACAGTTCAGGATTAGAAATGCTCAGGGCACAGTGCTTTCAGACAGTACAATTCTTTTTCATTCATGTGAGAAGGCAGGCTTCTCTATGGTCCTTGGCCTCAGAGCCATGGGCCCTTTGACATCTGCCCTGCCCCAACAGTGTCACAAGTTCTTTTAGGTCGGCTGACAATGGCCAAAGAACTCCTCACCAGGCATTCTAATCCAGTATAAACCTCAACCTAAAACACTCAGCTCTAATTCCATGGGTAAGCAAATCTATCTCCCTTAATACAGAGCCTGTTGTTGTTGCTATTGTTTGTTGTTGTTGTTGTTATGTGTTGTGGAGGCGGTTCCAACTCATAGCAACCCTGTACAGGGTTTCTGAGGCTATAAATCTTTAAGGGAGCAGAACGCCTCATCTTTCTCCTATGGAACAGCTGATAGTTTCAAACTGCTGACCTGAAGTTTCTCAGCCTGATTCGTAACCACTACACTACAAGAGCTCCTAGGTGCCATCAAGTCATTACTGACTCATAGCGATCTTATGCACAACAGAATGAAACACTGACCAGTCCTGCACAAAGATAACAAGCATTGCTACACTTGAGCCCATTGCTGTGCCACTATGCCAATCCACTGAATTGGAACCCTTCCTCTTTCTGGCTGACACTCTACCAAGCATGATGTACTTCTCCAGGGGCTGATCGCTCTTGATCATATTTCCGAAGTATGAGAGATGAAGTCTGGCCATCCTATCTTATAAGGAGCATTCTGGGTGTACTTACTCCAACAGAAATTGGTTTGATTTTGGCAGTCTATGGTACTTTTAATATTCTCCTACAACACCATAACTCAGATGCATCAGTATTGTCCAACTTCCACATATATACGAGATAATTGAAAATACTATGGCTTGTGTTAATTCTCAATTCTCAAACTAACATCTTTGTTTTTGAACACTTTAGAGAGGCCTTTTACAGCAGATTTGCCTAATGCAATATGTTGTTTGATATCTTGACAGCTGCTTCCATGAGTGCTGATGGTCTGAGCAAAATTAAATCTTTGACAACCTCAATCTTTTCTCAATTTATATGGATCTTGTCCAGTGGTTAGTATTATTGTCTTCTTTACATTGAGGCATAACCCCTAGCGAAGGTTGTGGTGTTTAGTCTACATCAGTAATTATCTTGAATCCTCTACATTTATAGCAAAGGATTCCCTCATTTGCATTTCACAGGTTGTTAATGAGTGTTCCTCTAATCTTTACACCATGTTTTCCTTCATATAATCTAGCTTCTTGAATTATTTGCTCAGCACATAGATTGAAGAAATATGTTGAAAGAATACCACATTAGCACACACTTTTCCTAATTTTAAACAACTGTTCTCTTTTCCTGTTCAAACAACTGCCTCTTGGTCTATGCACAGGATTCTTATGAGCAAAATTAAGTGTTCTAGAATATTCATTCTTTCAAATGCTGTCCATAGCTTGTCGTGTTCTACACAACTAAAAGGTTTTGCACAGTCAATAAAGCACATGTAAAGATTTTTCTGGTATTCTCTGATTTTAGATAAGATCCATTTGACATCAGCAATTCCACAACCTCAATTGACTCTGACTTGAATCTCTGGCAGTTCCCTGTCAATATACCATTGTACCAATTTTTAGCAAAATTTTACAAGAATGCAATATTAATGATATTGTTCAATGATTTACACTTTCTGTTGTGGCAACTATCTTTGGAAATAGGCACAAATATTGAAGTCTTCCAATCAGCTGGCCAGGTAGCTATCTTCCAAATCTCTTGACATAGATGAGTGAGTGCCTTCAATACTGCATCATTTCATTGAGAGATTTCCATTTTTATTCCATCAATTCTAGGAGCATTGTTCTTTGCCTTCAAAGTATCTTGGACTTCTTCCTTCAGTATTATTGATTCTTGATCATATGCTACATCTAAAAATGGTTGAACATCGACCATGTCTTTTTGGTACAGTAACTCTATGTATTACTTTCATCTTCTTTTGATGTTTTCTGCATCATTCCATATTTTCCAATAGCATCCTTTAATAATTCAAGTCTAGGCTTGAATTTTTTCTTCATTTCCTTCAGCTTGAGAAATTCTGAGAATGTTCTTCTCTTTTAGTTTCCTAGTTCCATATCTTTGTACATTTCATTATAATATTTAACTTTTTCTTCTTGAGCAGCCCTTTTACACTGTCAATTCAGCTCTTTTATCTTCTCATTTTTTTCATTTTGCGTTAGTATCTGTGAGCTGGAGAGCAAGTTTCAGAATATCTTCTGACATTCATTTTGGTCAATTTCTTCTTTCTTGTCTTCTTAATGATCTTTTGCTTTCTTCTTTTATGATGTTCTTGATGTCATCCCACAACTTTTCCAATCTTAGGTTGTTAAGGATATGTCATTGTAAAATATAGCATTGGTGATAAACATGATGCTGGAGATCACATGACAGAATTTTATAAAAAACCAATGTTTTCTTCATTGCAAATACCTTTAAAAAATATAAATAAAAATGACTATACACATGGCTCTCACCAGATGGAGTACACAGAAATTACATTTAGTACATCTGTGGAAAAGATCGGTCCATAACATCAGTTAAAACAAGGACAGGGTTAGACTGTGTGGAACAGATCATCAAATATACAAGTTCAGGATGAAGTGGATGAACATTAAAACAAGTTCATGAGAACCTAAATATGACCTTGAACACATCCCATCTGAATTTAGAATTTGATTTCAGTGCCTGTACACACCACATTCCACAAGCGAGTCTCCTGCCTGAAAGCTCTCAGCTTTACTTGCTCCATGGCCACTGCTCTGTCTCTGCCTATTTATTTTGCTGCAGTTGCTCCTCTGATGTCACAGCTTTCTCCTGAGTCAAGGATGTTCAATATACATGGATCTCAAGGTCCAAAGTATGCTCTATCCTCCTGGTTTGTCTTCCTTGATAACAGTGAGATACCTCTCTGTTCTGATTTTGCTCATTTTTATATGCTATAACATCTAAACCCATGTTAGAGTTCCAAGTTTTTCAATCACAATGAACTCTGTTAACAATAACTCATAAGTGAACCATATCATTCTATCAGCATCTTCTCCTACTTTTTCTTACTCAGCCCCATCAGTGAAAAGTTGTTAAGTGGAAAGTATAAACAAGAGTCCTATGAAGTAATTCACTGCACTGCTTGAGTACATGTAGAAGATTTCTTATAATATGAAATTGTGTGCCATGGGCTGCCAGAATGAAAAAATCAATATTGAAGGAAACACAGCAAGAAATCTCATTAGAAGCAGGGATGGCCTGACTTAGTCTTGTTTATTTTAGACACATCATCAGGAAAGACAAATCACTATAAAATAATACCATGTGTATTACAGTGGAGAGTAAACAAAAAGGAAAGAAAGCTTCCATTGACACATTACTTACTTCAATGGACTCAAACAATCATGAAAATGGCATAAAACTGGGCAACATTTGTTTCTATTAGTTACTTCAATGGACTCAAACAATCATGAAGATGGCATAAAACTGGGTAACATTTATTTCTATTAAACAATAGTACTCAGAGTTGGTGCAAAGTAAAAGGAAAATAAAAAGAACAATAATCATAGAAATTTGAGGGAAAAAATAAGGTGTTCTCATGCCAGAGAATTAAAGGGTGGTAAGGGGCTCTGGTAGCGTAGTGGTTATGAATCAGGCTGATAACCTCAGGCTCAGCAGTTCAAAGCTACCAGCTGTTTCATGGGAGAAAGATGAGGTTTTCTGCTCCCGTAAAGATTTACAGCCTCGGAAACCCTATGCAGGGTCGCTATGTGTCAGAAATGACTCCACAACACATAACCACCATCATGGAGTCTAAACGAGACAGTGTTCATCATCAGAATGCCAGTTGCAAATACCAGTAAATAAATAAATAAAGATAGGAAAAACATAAGGATGGAGACAAGAAGAAAAGAGGAGAGAAGGCAAGGACATAAGAGAGAGAGAATGAAACAATGCATACAATAATCTAGGTTAATTTATTTGTTCTTAGGTTTTGTCCAGTCTGTACCAACTCATAGAGACCTTGTGTACAAGAGAACAAAACATTACCTTGTGCTGCCAGTCTCCCAGTCATTGCTATGCCGTGCCCATTGAGGCTGCCATTATACCAATCCACCTTGGGGCTCTTACTCTTTTTCACTGATCCTCCACTTCACCATACACAGCATCTTTCTCCAGGGACCGGTCCCTCCTGATAATATGTCTGAAGTATCAGAGACAAAGTCTGGCCATCCTGGCTTCTAAGGATTATTCTGGCTGTACTTCTTGCAACACAGCTTTGTTGTTCATTGTGGAGGTCTGCAGTACTTTTAATATTCTCCTCCAACTCTATAACTCAAATGCATCAATTCTTCTACCATCATCTTTATTCATTATCCAACTTTCACAAGCATGAGGTTATTGAAAATTCCATGGCTTAGATCAAGTGCACCTTAATCCTCATACTTACATCTTTGTTCTTGAACACTTGAAAGAGGTCTTCTGCAGCAGATATGCCTTATACAAGATGTAGTTGGATGTCTTGACTATTGCTTACATGAATGTTGATGGTTGATATGAGCAAAATGAAATCTTTGACAACTTCTGTATTTTCTCCATTTATCATGATGCTGTTTATTGGCCCAGAGGTGCATCTTTTTGTTTTCTTTAAATGAGATGCAACCTATACTAAAGGCTGTGGTCTTTGATATTCATAAGTTGAGTATTTTATGTCCTCTTCACTTTCAGAAAACAAGATTGTAGTATCTGCGGATCTCAGGTTGTTTCTGAGACTTCTTTGCAAGTGCACAGTGGGGACAAGGCAACTTCCCCTGTTCTGGCTACAACCTCACCCACCACCAATGGGAAAACAGAGCTGCTCAGCAGTGGCAGTGCCTCTGAAATGCTTCATTCTGGGCAGTGACCAAAATTAAAATGAAGTTGGACCAAGCACAGATGTTCTTAAGCTGCTTTTCTATACCCCTTTCTTTCTGCTCCTTTACCTAGCTGGTGGCTGAAAGGCAGGAAGATGGTTGCCTACAGCAAATCCTGTTTTTAATAGAAAATTGAAATGTGTATTTTTCTTTTTAATTTATTCCTTCTAAGAGAATGGTCTCCTGAAGAGCTAAGGTGTTTCCTACGGACTTGGGTGATAGGGTGAGAGGGGATGAGGGAGTGGTCACCCTCTGCTGTTGAATGTCACTTGGGACCACACTTAACCGAAGCCACTGCCCCTGTCTGTCTCAGTGGCACAGCAGCAGACACCCTGCAGGGGTTGTACTAAATAATTTTTCCCCCAGTCTACACTTTATTTAAATTAATAAAATGGTACATATAGTTACAGGGAAATGGCATTTCAATACATTCAACTAAGGAGCTCTGGTAGCATAGTGGTTACAAATCGGGCTGCGTGCGAATCATAAATTCAGCACGTCGAAACTACCAGCCGCTTCGCAGGAGAAAGATGAGATTTTCTGCTCCCGTAAAGATTTACAGCTTCAAAAACCCTGTACAGGGTCTCTATGGGTTGGAACCGACTTGACGGCACTTAACCACCACCACAACAACTTGGTAGTATAAAAAAATGACATAGTCACAAACACCTAGAGTCTGTACTACTATTCAACATTTCAGTCGATGTAGTCAAAGTCTTCTACTGTGTAATCACGGTCAGCTCTACTTTGAGGAGTCAGCTCTTCCCCAGTCACATTTTGAGTGCCTTCCAATCTGAGGGGCTCATTTTCCAGCACTATATATGACAATGTTTCTCTGCTATTTGTAAGGTTTTCAGTGACTAAACATTTGGAAGTAATTCACCAATCCTTCTTCCTAGTCTGTCTTCATCTGAAAACTCATCTGAAACTTGTCCACCTGCTGGTATTTAAAATACTGGTGGCATAGCTTTCAGAATCACAGCAACTCACAAGCCACCTCAGTACGACACACTGACAGATGAGTGGTGGTGATTATAGACCAAAGTATCCAATCTGTCTTTTTTGCTGTTGCTTTTTTGGTCCCCTCTTTACCTTAGTGGGATTTTCTCTCCCTAAATTACCCAAGAAGAGACAGACATTGCTGTCATATAGTCAAGCTACAATAACACCCTATAAAAATTCCACAATTCAAGCAAGAACCAATACCAGGAGCCATATATCAGACAGGTAGTAAACACCTGTGAAAATTACCTGAATCAAGTAATAAGAAGAGTGAAAAATGAACCCCATCCCCTGATCACATCTACTGGAGGTAATCAGAAAGCATAAAACCTACAAAAACACACACTCATCTAAGTATTAATGCCACAGAAAACTACTGAATATGCCCAAGAAAAATAAACAGATGACCATATCAGTGCATGTCCAGAAACGAGATAAATTGACAAAGACAAATGATATAAAGGTAGATCTGCGCGCCATACTGGGAAGATGGAAGGCTTTGGAAGTACCTGAGAAATAATTCAGAAAAATGATTATAAAATGTATCAAAATACTTTACAATAGAGTTGAGAAAAATAAGGAAAAAATCAGAAAAGTGCCACAGAAACAATCAAATAAGGTAGATACAGCACTGGAAACAATT
>NW_006408967.1:700740-701557 GCF_000296735.1 Chrysochloris asiatica
AAAAAAAAATCTTAATCTAGTTACAAATACATCTTGATTGCATATTTTATTCATTACAAACTGAAGAAAATGGTAGAATTCCTCAATTTCTTCATTACTGACTTTAGTGGTTGGTGTGAATGTATGCATAATAGTTGTATTAACTCTATTCCTAGTAGGTATATGGATATTACACTATGACAGACAACATTAAACTTCAAGATAGACCTTGAAATGTTCTTTTTGATGATGAATGTGCTGCCATCTCAAGTATAATAATGTGATATTCAAAGTGGCAAATACTAGTCCATTTCAGCTCACAACTGCCTAGGATTGTGGTGTTTATGTGTTCTATTTCATTTTTACAATTTTCAATTTTGTTAGATTCATGGTTCATGCATTTCATGTTTTGGTTATTAGTGAATGTTTACAGCAGTTTCTCTTCATTTTGAGTTGTTCCCAATCAGAAAATGAAGGTCCAGAAAGCTTTATTCCATTCTCATCATAACTGTCAACTCTACTTGAGGAAGCAGCTATTCCTCAGTCGTATTTTCAGTGCCTTCTAACTTGATGGACTCATCGTCTGGCACTATATCTGATAATATTCTGGTGTTCTTCATCAAATTTCAATATGCAATATTATGATGCTATCTGACAGGGTTCCACCGCTATTCACAAGGTTTTCAGTGACTAAATACTTACAAATAGTTCTTCTCTCCTGCTTCCTAGTCTGTCTTCATCTAGAAACTCAGCTAAAATTGGTCCACTATGGGTACCTGTGGCATAGGTTCCAGAATCACAGCAATACCAAAAGCACCATAGTATGGCAAACTGAAAA
>NW_006408967.1:702333-704998 GCF_000296735.1 Chrysochloris asiatica
ATGTTAGATATACTGCTAGAAAATGAGCCCTTTCAGCTTGGAAGGCATTGATAACACAACTGAAAAAGAGCTGCCTCTTCAAATTAGTGTTGACTATGATGAAACGACCACTACTCATCTATCAGTTTGTCGTACTGTGACACCTTTTGAGTTACTGTGATTCTGGAAGCTATGTCTCAAGTATTTTAAATACCAGTAGAGTCACCTACGGTGGACAGGTTTCAGATGAGCTTCAAGATGCAAACAGACTGGGAAGAAGGAAAGATAAACTACTTCCGAACAATTAGTAACTGAAAACCTTATGAATAGCAAAGAAACACTGTCAGATATAGTGCCAGAAAATGAGCCTCTCAGATTGGAAAGCACTCAAAATGAGATGCGGGAAGAGTTGGATCCTCAAAGTAGCATTGATGGAGATGATGCAAATGGAGTAAAGTCCATGGAAGTAAAGCCCTCAGGACCTTGATTTGCTGATGAGGCACAAATCAAAATGAAGAGAAACAGCTCTAACATCCATTAATAATCAGAATATGGAATGTACTAAGTATGAATCTAGAAAATTAGAAACTGTCAAAAATAAAATATAACACATGAAGGTCAATATCTTAGGCATTACTGCACTGAAATGGACTGGTATTGACCATTTGGAATCTAGCAACTACATGGTATACTATGCATGGAATGACAAATTGAATAGGAATGGTATTTCATTCATCATCAGAAAAAACATATCAAGATCAGTCATGAGGTATAATGCTGTCTGTGATAGTATAATATCTATGCACCTACAGGGAAGACCAGTTAATACCACTATTATTCAAAATTATACACCAGTCACTAAAGCCAGTGAGGATGAAATAGAAGCATTCCATCAACTTCTTCCATCTAAACTTGATCAAACACACAATCAAGGTGTATTGATCATTACTGGTGATTGGGATGAAAAAGTTGGAAACAAAGAGGAAGGAACAGTAATTGGAAAATATGGCCCTGGTGATAAAAATGATGCTGGTGATTGCATGATAGAACTCTGCAAAACCAATGATTTGTTCATTTCAAACACTTGCTTTAGACAGCATAAGAGACGATTATACACATGGACCTCACTGGACAGAATACATGGAAATCAAATTGACTACACTTGTGCAAAGAGACAGTGGCAAAGTCTCCATATCAGCAGTCAAAACAAGGCCAGGGGCACATTATGGAACTGATCACCAATTGCTCATTTGCAAATTCAAATTGAAGCTGAATAAAATGAAAACAATCCATGAGAACCAAGCTATGACATTGAATATATCCCACCTGAATTTAGAGATAATCTGAAGAAGAGATTTGATGCACTAAATACTAAAGACCAAAGACCGTAAGAGTTGTGGGTCAACATGAAGAACATCATACAGGAAGAAAGCAAAAAGTCATTAAGAAGACAAGAAAGAAGGAAAAGATCAAAATGGATGTCAGAAGAAACATTGAAACTTGTTCTCCAGTATAGAGATGCTAAAGCAAATGGAAGAAATGAGGAGGTCCAAGAGCTGAATAGACAATTTCAGAGATGAGCTTGAGAAGACAAAGTCAAATATTACAACAAAATGTGCAAAGATCTGGTGTCAGAAAACCAAAAAGGAAGAACATGCTCAGCATTTCTCAAGCTGGGGGAACTAAAGAAAAAATTCAAGGCTCGACTTCGTTATTGAAAGATTCTCTGGGGAAATTATTGCATGAAGCACAAAGCATCAAAAGAAGATTGAAGTAATACACAAAGTCACTCTACCAAAAGGAAATGGTTGATGTAAAACCATTTCAAAAGGTAGCATATAATCAAGAGCCAATGATACTGAAGGAAGAAATTCAAGGTGTATTGAAGGAATTGGAAAAAACATGGCACCAGGAATTGGTGGAGTACAACTATTTGAAATATTTCAAGAAAGTGAGCTGGAACTGGAGGCACTCACTCATCCATGTAAAGAAATTGGGAAGACAACTATCTGGCCAACTGACTGGAAGAGATTTGTATTTGAATCCATTCCCATGAGAGGTGACCCAATGGACAATATCTTTGATATGAGAGTAAAATTTTATTGAAGGTAATACAAAAAATGGCTGCAAGCATACATTGACAGAAAACTTCCATAGGTTTAAGCCAGATTCAGAAGTGGATGTGGAATGAGGGGTATCATTACTGATATCCAGTGGATCTTGGCTGAAAGCATAGAACACCAGAAAGATGTTTACCTGTGCTTTATTGACTATACAAAGGCTTTCAATTGTGTGACTCATGACAAACTTTGACAACAATGAGAAATTTGGATATTCCGGACCACTTACTTGTACTTATGAAGATTCTGTACATGGACCAAGAAGCAGTTGTTCAAACAGAACATTGGGACACTGAATGGTTTAAACTTAAGAAAGGTGTACAACAGGGTTGTATTCTATCTCCATACTTATTCAACCAGTATGCTGAGCAAATAATCTAAGACGCTGTGTTATATGAAGAAAAATGTGGCATCAAGATTGGAGGAAGACTCATTAACAACCTGTGATATGCAGATGATACAATCTTGCTTACTGAAAGAGAAGAAGACTTTAAATACTTACTGATAAATATCAGAGAACATAGTCTTCGTTATGGATTGCATCTCAATGTAAAGAAAACAAAAAT